>NC_056745.1:254592002-254892002 GCF_019279795.1 Protopterus annectens | reverse complement strand
TTGCAATCATACCTGGGGTCTATATTAGATCCTCAGATGCTTAAATGTTCAAATGTCTAAAGGTCAACCTTTAGAGATCGAAAAGTTAAGCGTTCAAATGTCTTTAAAAATTAAAAAAAAAAAATCACAAGTCAAAAAAAAAACTAAAGGGTTTAATCATGGGGGCACTCCAAGATTGTGCTACAGTGTAGGGAATGGGAAATTTCCCATTTCCGCACTGTAGTTCACTGAAGTGCAATCTTGCAGTTGGTATATTTAAGTAGCGGGGGGTGCAGGGGTGCTTGCCCCCCTGCTATGACCCTTTCCTTGTATTTTTTTTATTTTTAATTTACTTTTTTACAACTTTGAATGTTTAACTGTTCGATCTGTAAAGGTCGACCTTTACAGATTTGAACATTTAAGCATTCATCGTTGTAATATAGACCCCGTACCTGTTGGAAGAGAGCTTTGGAATGCTTGCAATGCTAGGAGCACTGGCTTCATCTCTAGGACATTGATGTGCAAGTGGTATTCATGTTCTTGCCAAGTCCCTTGGACAGTCTGTCCCAGATAATGCCCCCCCCCCCATCTGGGAAGCATCTGTGGTTACTGTAGCTACCGGTTGGGGAAGAACAAATACGTTATCTGTGTGGACTGAAGCCACCATTGTAGGTCCCACTTGCAGGTGTTTGTAATGAGAATTTTGCGTGACATGGGCAACTCCTGCATAGACCACTGATCAAAAAGTAGCCAGTGCAATATTCTCGTGTGTAACTGTGCCAGTGGGACTAGTGTTATTGCAGCTGCCATTGAACCCAGAACCTTGAGGACAAATTTTGCTTGCACTTTTTTCCTCCTGAGCAATATTGACACCTGATGGCACAGTGTTTGAACTCTTTTATGAGACAGTTTTGCCACCATGTCTTTTGTGTTTAAGTCTGCCCCTGTAAAGGTAATATGCTGTGATGGCAACAAGGCAGATTTTTCTAAATTTACAGTAATGCCCAGTTCTGAGCAGAGATGAATGGTGGTGTCTCTTGTCCTTGTTAGTAGATGCTCAGTGGTCGCAATCAAGAGCCAGTCATCTAAATAAGGAAGCACCCGAATCCTTGACTCCTCAGGTGAGCTGTGACTACTGCCATGCATTTGGTAAACACTCTGGGGGTTGCAGTGAGGCCAAAGGGCAGAGCTCTGAATTAGTATAGGCTGGCTCCCAGCTGGAAGCGTAGATATCTTCTGGATCGCCTGTCCATCTTTATATGGTAGAATATATCCTGAAGATCTATGGAGCACATCCAATTGTCTTTTCCCAATAAAGGGAGTATAGACCACAGTGTTACCATCTGGAACTTTGTTTTCTTTAATGACTTGCTCAGTCTGCTGAGATCCAAAATTGTCTCCAGTCCTCTGTCTTTTTTGGAACTAAAAAGAACCTTGAGTAAATTCCAGATCCAATTTGGCCTGCAAAGACTTCTTGGATGACTCTTTTTTTTAGCAAACTTTGAATTTCTGGGGTTGCTTGATCCCTTTGACTGGGTAGTATGTCTGGGATGGTCTTTGATGAAAGGGGTGGATGGGAGAGAGGGATCTGCATCCCTTGGATATGATGGACTGTACCCATTTATCTTGAGTCATGTCTAACCAGGCTTTTGCGTACAGTGATTATCTCCCCCTGACTGCCTCCAGAGGTGGCAGGCAGGCTGCCTTTCAGGAGCGCTGGAAGGGTCTATCCGAGAATGTATCTCTGTCACCCTGATTCTGCAGACCCCCCCTCTGCCACAAGGGTGGTGTCTTCCATTATTTCCCCCTCTGCCCCTGGGGGAAAATTCACCATGAGCATCCGGCAAGTCTCCTTTGGATTTCCATAAACACATTTTTCTGCCCTTCTGACCTTTGGGATAAGGTCTAGCAGGGACAGAGAAACATACTTCCACAGCAGACAGAGTCTTGCCATCTTGCTCGCTCCTGGTGAGAATGTCCTTCAGTTTTGGCCTGAACAGGGATGAGCCATTGACCGAGGTGTCACTAAAGGAAGACTTGAAGGGTTCAGCAAAGTCACAAAGACACATACAAAAATGTCTCCTCAGAGCTATTCCTGTGCCTGCTGCCCTGCTCACTCCATCAGCCGCATAAGAAATGAGGTGCATGGAGGAGTTCATTAAAGAGGTTAAGGTCGCAAGCTGAGAGCTTATCTTGTCCGATACCTCAGCAGTAGTAGTGCCTTGGAGGGTATCTCCTAGTTCCTTGAGGAGATCCCTCTGAAGATGAGTAAAATGGGATAAATAATTCAGCGACCTAAGGGTAAATGCCCCTGAAGAGAACATACGTTTCCCGTATCTGTCCATCTTTCGAGACTCCTTATTTGGTAGGTGGACAGATGCAGAGGTTTCAGCTAATTCCTTCTTGGTGGCCGCTATCACCACCATAGCATCTACTGGGACACCTTTGGTCAAAAACTGTCTTCCGGGGCTGTAATGAATTTGTTGGGCCTCCTCAGAACCAGCCCCACTGACTCTGCAGAGCTCCATGCCTTTGAAATGAATACACCCAGGAGCTGGTCAAAAGGTGGAGACACCCAAGAGGTGGCGGGTCGAGAACAAAATGCCTCCAGGTACACCGACTCATCTTCAGAAGGGGAGAGGGTTTTCCAGCCACCTCTCTGTTTCAGAATCTCTAAGATGTCTGAAAAGGAGACATCTTCAGATGGTGACCCTGGGGACCCTTCTGAATCCTGTAAGTTGGTATTGGATGTGACATACTCAGGGGAGTCTATGTGTTTCCTCTTACATGTTCTCTTCTGAGGGACCTCCTCAGGGTGATGTTCTGGGGAGGTTTCAGAAGAGAGGGTTTTGCCCACTGGGGTGTCCTGTGGCATTGCTTCTCTGCACTGGGGCTGGAGGGATGGTGTAGTGGTTGACACTGGCCCTTTGGGGGGAACAGCAGCTGAAGCCAAGGCTGGAGCAGTCTCAGAGGAAAGCACACTCCTCATCACCTCAAAGGCACCACAATCCTGGGCTAAGAGAGCCTCTGGCTCTGAGGAATTGGTAGGTCTCCTCCGCACCAAGGATGATGGCTCCGAGGCTGATGTGGGTGCCAAAATCACCTGCGTCGAAGGCCTGAGTGACAGAGTCAGATCTGACAAGGGGCTGGTTCGACTCTCCACCCAGGAACCGACAAGGGAGTCTCAGCCCCCAGACCCCTCGATGGAAGACAACATCAAAGTGGTTGGAGCAGAGATTGGCACCGAAACTCCAGGAATGGATTTCGGGTCCTACGGTTACACCACTAGGACTTCCAGGCACTCTGGCTCTGAACTCGACTGAGTCAGAGGAGGAACCAAAGGTCAAGAAACTACTGGATTTGGCTCCATGACCGTCAGGGCAGGGCTGGTGAGAATTTTTGTCAGGGCCGGTGTACAAAGCAACCTTCTAACCACCTGCCCCACATCATTATCCAAAAGGCTCCTGGATGACCGAGAGGAATAGGAGGATTTCTGACTACCTACCACCAATTGCAATAGAGGAGACTGCGGTACCAAATGAATCAGGTCCAAGGACGGTGACTGGCTCCTTTTCCGACTACCAGATGGTTCCAAAACTGCAAGTGGAACCAACACAGCTTTTTCCTTTTCAGAACCAACAGATTTCTTGCTCCGAAGAACACAATTTCTCAAGTCTCGTTGACGGCTCGGAGACTGGAGATGAAGAAGTTTTGGGTGATTTGTCTGAAGGTTTGGATGCCTGAGTCCCTTCAACAGCTGAATCAAAAGGCCCCTTTAATACCCCCTAAGAATAAGCTTATTTTTCTGCTCCTGCAGGACCCTTGAGCTAAACCCATGGCAAATAGAACAGGAATTCTGAGGGTGGATTGCGCCTAAGCAGTACACACAACTAGTGTGACCATCAGTAAGTGACATCTTCTGTGTACGAGTCACACTTTTTAAATCCAGACTGTCTGGTCTCCTTAGACATCCTGACTCTAACAGTTTAGGTATACAACCAGCAGTGAAAGACACCAGGTCAGTTAAATTTCACTCAAATACAATGAATTACACTAGCCTACAAAAACAGTCACTATCAGTCTAAGTACATAATTAGCAGTGAAAGGAAAAAAACAGGTCAGTGAAATTTCACTCAAGTGCAAAGAATTACACTAGCCCACAAACAACCGCTATAACTAAACTGTAAGGAGAAACAACATTTTTTTAAGGAAATGAAAGAATAGAAAGAAAGTTAGATGAGGGTCTCTAACTTAAACAATTCAGTCCTCTAACCTGAGGAGATGCCTCTAATTTAAATGGCGAAGAAGGAAGGGGGAGCCCTCTAACTAAAATGGCTAAGGAGAGAAAAGAAAGGAATCCTCTAACTTAATCGGATTCCTCAGAAGAGTAGTGCTAGACAGAGGCCTAAGATAAACGACAGCCAACTTAAAGTCAAAAAACAAGAACAGAAGGACTTTTTCTGAGAAGAACAAGGGACACACAAGAAATAGTAATATAGAGCAGATATTCTACTACTAAAATTTTTGAAAACAACAAATAGTAATATAGAGCAGATATTCTACTACTAAAATTTTTGAAAACAATGTTTCAAAATATAAAGAAAAATCCACTTAGCCTGAGCCAGCGAAAAGGCAATCCCAAAGCTACAAGCGGCAAATGAGGGGGTAACAGTCGCTAGGCATCTTGGGATAGTATGTAGCCTTGAGCCATTGAAAGCTCTCGAGCTTTAGTATATGGTCGAGTCGGAACCGATGTTCGGTTCCGAACCCAACCATCAAGAATAAAGGTGAGATAAGACAAAATAACATCTGGAGTTATTGAGCGCTTAGACTCTACACCATGTACAACTGCCATTAACAACATGAGTCTGCCCCTATATGGTGTGCCCTTCAGGACATAAATCTAGATGAGCTGCATTCAGCTTACTACTCAACATCCAAACTAAACAGGCACATGTTTTATTAACTGTTAACATCTAAATATGATCATCCTTACAAAGTAAGACAACTCGACAGAGGTCAATCGACATTCAATAAATGAAGTAGATATAAGAACTTGAACCCTGGTCACTGTCAATTAAGCACCAGACTCTAAGAAAAAGATAAATTTACTCTCTGCTCAATATTTCTGGCACATATAAGAAAAGGCTACTAGTACGAGTCGGGCAGTGACTCAAACTCAAGAGAGTACTAATGATGCCTCCAATTTTGTGGAATTCGCGCAAAAGAATCTTGCTCACTAAAGGAAATTTTAAGTTTCATTTTACTTTACATTTGCTGTCTTCATCCAACAAGTGATGAGGTAGGTAGGACAGTTTCTGCCACTAATTAAAATTTTAAGCTTAGTGACATTAGTTCCAAACAAAATTGCAACCATCACTCAGGCCTAAACTGTGTAGTAATAGTCATTCCATTCTAGTTAAACTCCTTTCATCGCTCTCAAAGACCTGTCATCAAGCACCTATCACTTCGAAGACTCACTCACCCTTGACACACATAAATTGAAAATACACAGCCTTTCAGGTCACATACTTCTTAAATGCACTTCCTTTTGAATAAAATTAACTGAAATTTGTTGCATCATAATGAGGCCTTTATAGACTTGCAAATACAATCAAACATTAACTTAACAATCACTTTCCTTAAGCCTTGGAAGAAATATGAAAGAACTGCAATTATGCAACTACAGGTATTCACAGGCATTCACAAAATCAAAATCAAAATGATGTATCAGAACATATAGAAGAAAGGGCAAGCAAGGTTTGAAAAGAGGTAATGAGCTCTGAGCTAACACTTGTCTTATAGGTTCATACGTTCATAGGTAAGTACTAGGCTATCTGCCCAAGGGCATTTATAAGCCTAGCCAGAATGTGTTGGCTTTCGCCACCCCCTTAGATTAGTTCCCTGTGCCTCTGTCCAGCAGAGCCATTAGTTCCCTGCACCACTGTCCAGAAGAGCCACTGCAGTGATCCCCGGGGTAAATTTTCTGTTTCCCATCCACCCATCAAGGTTTCTCTTGAAGAGTGTTAGTGAGGAGCTCTGCCTGATGTATATTGGAATCCTGTTCTAAAGCATGGGGAGTCTCTGGGATAGGAATCTATCCCTCCAGCATGTCCTATGTTTATATCTCTAGAGCGTGTGGCTCTCCAGGACTTGTTTTTTTTTAGATGGAGCATGTCCATCAATTCTGGGTTGGACATGGCCTTGCATGTCAGGCAGAGGTCACCTCTGAGTAAACGGTATGCAACCGAGTACAGCTGGAGTTTCTTGAGTCGGGCTGCATAGGGCATCTGTTTGTGGCCAGTAATCCTCTCGGTGAGGTACTTTTGTGGTCTTTCTAGCTGTTGCAGGTGTCTTGTAAGGTACATCCCAAATGGGGTGTTGTATTCTATGATGGGTCTAATGAGTGATGAGTAGAGAGGCACAATAACGTCTTTTATTCTAGATGCAAACCCTTTTGTGATTAGGTGGGCCACGTAAAACGATTTTCTAACCACCTTGGAAATATGATTATCAAAGGAGAGATTACTATCTACTTGGGTCCCCAGATCCCTTATTACATTTTCTGTATTTAGGAGACTACCACCTATGTGGTAGCTCACGGGTACTTTGTTTTTTCCAAAGGGGATGACTATGCACTTTTTGGCATTTAGCTTGAGGCCATGATTTTGACACCAGGTATCCGTCTCAGTGAGACCCATCTGGGGGGTGTCTGTATCAGCCAGAGAATCAATTATGGCCCCTAGTTTTCAGTTGTCTGCGAACTTGGTCAGCCATAGTCCTCCTATGCTTGCCTGTACCTCTGAGAAGTATATACTGAACAGGAGGGGTCCTAGGACTGAGCCCTGGGGTACGCCACTTGTAATCGGTTTAGAGTCGGACGTAGAGCCTGCAACTCTCACCATGTGGGTTCTATCCATGAGCCAGTTGGCAATCCATCTCGTGATGTAGGGGTTTATGTTGAAGCTGGTGAGCTTGTCTATAATACTAGAATGGGGAATGGTGTTGAAAGCCTTTGGGAGGTCTAGGTAGGTTGTGTGGACCTCCTTTCCCTCATCTAATTCCTTATACTACTGTAAAAACCCTCTACAGATAAACAGAAGCAACATTTGAGCACCTTACTCTTTGGGCTTTGATTAGATAAATAAACAATGCACTATCAATAAACAGCCTCTCCAGAATGTAGGAATCTATAGAGCAAACTTGACATGAACAGCATCACATTGCATGCAGAGCCAAACTGTCATTGCCTAAAGTTTTTTCTTTCTTTTTCCTTTTTTCCCACCTCTTTCCTCCTTTTTTTCTTTTCCCTTTCCTTTCTCCACTCCCATAAAATGCAAAAGAGATAAGATGGATGCTGTCAACGCCTGCATTCGTACTAAGGAAAGCAAGCACACCAGTCTTATCTATCACCAAAATATATATATATAAAAATTATAAAGAAGACCAATGTGGTACCCATTACTGCTAAGCTTCCAAATTGCATCTCTTCTTCTTCAAAAAAGCATGTGTTACAGCCTATGCAAAATCATTACCAAGACTGAAAAGTTAAAGCTCATGTTTCAACTCTGTTTCTGTTCAGTCACAAGGAAATTAAATTCACATAGTAAAAGAAAAAAAAAGAAACCTAGACATTATCAAATATCATTATGAAAGCATCTAAACATGTTAAAAGGTTTAGTATATACAAATGTATAAAGTCCTCAATCATTGTGAAACACCTCAGTTTTAATCATCAAGGCAGGATTCTTCTTGTAGACTGGTTGGTTGACAGGTTAAAGTTCAGAGGTCACTTACTGCTGGTTCACATATATGCAGAATTGAGGGAAACAATCTCAGATCAAAGTGGCTTGGGACAAATACCTTCGCAAAGTACAAAAGAAGAAGAAATATGATTACAGCGGGAAAGAAAATATGAGAATTAAGTTACAGTCAAACGAGCAAGGCTCGAGCTGGCTCCAATAAACTGAAATACAAGTGTGGTTAAACAAAATATAAAATAAACATTGCACAGCTATAACAAAGAGACATAATACAACTGCCAATAATACTAAAAAAAAAAAAAAAAAAAAAGTATATATATATATATATATATATATATATATATAGGATCACTACTAAATCTCGAGACTCTGAATATCGAAGACTAGAATCTCAAGATTCCGTAATATCGAAAACAAAAAAAAAAACATTTTAGAAAGCATAAGCAGGGGGGCAAGCCCCCCCGGAACCCCCATACCCCCTGCAACTTAAATATACCAACTCTGAGATCGCACCACAGTGGAGCGAACGGCAAAATAGTGCCGTGCAGAGTAGAATGGAAATTTTGCCATTCACTCCACTGTTGTGTGATCTTGGAGTAGGTATATTTAAGTGCAGGGGGTGTGTGGGGGGTGCAGGGGATCTTGCCTCCCTGCAGACACTTGTCTAAATCTTTTTTTTTTTTTACATTTATTTTTTTTTTTACTTTCGAGATTACAGAATCTCGAGATTCTTTTTTTAGAAATTCAGAGTCTTGAGATTCCATCATTCGAGATTTAGTAGTGATCCTATACACACACACACACACACACACACACACATATATATATATATATATATATATATATATATATATATATATATATATATATATATATGGGTCCTGGTCTTATGATCGAAAGGAAAGTATGTTTCATGGAAACGCATGTGATCGAACTCACTTTCGTGAAAGTGCATTTTGTCGAAAATGCACTTTCACTGAAAGGTAACTAAGCAAACAGTTGTTTGCATGTAGATTTAGTTGTCCATCAACATGTACTGTTGATTGTACAACTAAGCAAACTGTTGCTTAGATCGCGGTACAGCGGGGATAAGGGCATACAGCGGGGATAAGGGAATATTCCCTTTTCCTCACTATAGTCTACTATCATCCATTCTACTAGACCTATCCAAAGCTTTTGACACCATCTCCCACACCCACCTTCTAAACCATCTCTCTAATCACAACCTTAGCCAAAAAACTCTTTCCTGGTTCTCTAGCTACCTTTCAAACAGGTCCTAAGCTGTGAAATGGGGCCAAGCCACCTCTACTTTCTTCCGCACCCCTACTGGAGTACCTCAAGGTTCCATTCTTGGCCCATTACTATTCAATATCTTTATTAATGACTTCCACAAAGCCATTCCCAATACCACAATTGTGCAATACGCTGACGATTCCACTTTGATCTGCTGCGCCCCTAACCTAACAGAGCTCCAAGCTTTAACACAAAGAGCATTTTCAACCACTGAAAACTGGATGTTCCAAAATCACCTCTCCCTAAATGCAAACACAACTAAGATCCTCCTTTTCTCCCCCTCAAAATCCTTATCTCTTGATAAAAACTCATTCCAAATTACCGGGCTTAACAACTCCACTATCGAGATCGTAACCTCCACCAAACTTCTTGGTGTTCCAGTTGATGACCAACTAAAATTTAATACTCATATCCAGCTAAACATCAAAAAAACACATAAAACTTGGCTTACTGTATAGAAACAACCACTTTCTGTCTCCTCCCACCAGCCTAACCCTTGCCTCTACCTACATCCTTCCCTCTCTACTATATGGCACTCCTCTGCTCACTAATCTATCATCCGCTCTTACCTCCAAATTGGAACAATGTTACAATAAAATCTCCAAATTTGCCAAAAATGCCAAATCCTCCTCTCATTACTGCTCCTCCCTTCACTCTCTAAACTGGCTTGAACTCCCCAATCAACTTGACTTTCTCCAAATCACCACAGCCCACAAATTAGTGTTGCATCCTGCTAACTGTCCTGCTCTTTCCAGTATTTTTCAACCTTATACCCCCCTTAGATCCTCTCACCAAAACCTGATCACAGTACAAAAATCCAAGCGCCCAGCAGGTCAGCTTTTCTTATCCTTTACCCTAGCTAAAAAATGGAATGCCCTACCACCTCACTAAGAACCCGCAACAACCTAGATAACTTCAAAACCCAACTTCATTCTCACCTCTGTCTAAATAGGATATGCAACTGCACTCTTCAGCCCACACCTCTCAAACTATCTTCCCCCTTCTCTCCAGGCTAACCTCTTTACCTTCCTAACCCCTTCTAAAATATTAATTGCATAAGCTACTAAACAGTAAATTCTTGCTTTTTATACTATATGCCAATTTTTTCCTCCTGAACATAACAGAAATTGTTAATATTTTTGCTATTTTAGCTATCTGGTATTTGTATTGTAGACTGTTTGCAGCAACCTGTTATTTGTAATGTAATCTGTGTCTGAACTTTTTTATGTAATTAAAATTTGTTTCCTGTGGAGTTTTTCTCCCCAGGCCTCCACTGAAAACGGGCCCCCAAGCCCAGTGGACCTCCCCGATAATCAAACTGAAATAAATAAATAAATAGTGTGATCTCGGACTGAGAATATTAAAGTAGTGAGGGTGTGGGGGCACAACCCCTCACATGGGAGGGTGCAGGGGGCTTGCCCTCCTGCATAAACGTGAATACTGTTTTATTTTTTTAGTTTTTTTGGTGTTTTTTTTTTTTTTGTGAAAGTGCATTTTTGATAAAATGCACTTTCGCGAAAGTGAGTTTGATCTTGTACATTTTGATGAAATGTACTTTCAATGGAGCAACATAGATCCATATATATATATATATATATATATATATATATATATATATGGGTCTTTATTAGAAGACCGAAGTTTCACAACTTCGAATGTTCTAATATCAACCCCTATTCAGCGAACGCCCTAACCCTCATGTCCACACAATCGCACATTTACCTGATCCCAACCCGTAACTTTCCACCACAGTGCTGAACATAGCGAGGCCACAGGAACGGCCAACCAAATTCCTTCCCTAGGAAGGAATATAACAAAGAGACATAATACTAAAAAAAAAAGTCTCGAGATTTCGTAATTCGAGATTTAGTAGTGATCCCATACATAACTGAGAGTGTTGATGGAGAAGTACAGAGAATGTCAGAAGGAGTTGCATTGTGTTTTTGTAGACTTAGAGAAAGCATATGACAGGGTGCCTAGAGAGGAGTTGTGGTATTGTATGAGGAAGTCAGGAGTCTTAGAGAAGTATGTAAGAGTGGTACAGGTAAGAGTGGTACAGGATATGTACAAGGGTAGTGTGACAGCGGTGAGGTCTGCGGTGGGAGTGATGGATGTGTTTAAGGTGGAGGTGGGGTTACATCAAGGATCAGCTCTGAGCCCTTTTTTATTTGCAGTGGTGATGGACAGGTTGACAGACAAGATCAGACAGGAGTCTCCATGGACTATGATGTTTGCAGATGACATTGTGATCTGTAGTGAGAGTAGGGAACAGGTGGTGGACACCCTGGAGAGATGGAGATATGCCCTAGAGAGAAGAGGAATGAAGGTCAGCAGGACTAAGACAGAATATATGTGTGTGAATGAGAGGGAGGATAGAGGAATGGTGAGGATGCAAGGAGTAGAGGTGGCGAAGGTGGATGAGTTTAAATACTTGGGGTCAATAGTTCAGAGTAACGGTGAGTGTGGAAGAGAGGTGAAGAAGAGAGTACAGGCAGGATGGAGTGGGTGGAGAAGAGTGTCAGGAGTGATTTGTGACAGGCGAGTACCTGTAAGAGTGAAAGGGAAGGTCTACAAGAGGGTAGTGAGACCAGCTATGTTATATGGGTTGGAGACAGTGGCATTGACAAAAAGGCAGGGGTTTGAGCTGGATGTGGCAGAGTTAAATATGTTAAGATTTGCACTGGGTGTGACGAGGGTGGACAGGATTAGGAATAAGTATATTAGAGGGTCAGCCCAGGTTGGAAGGTTTGGAGACAAAGCCAGAGAGGCAAGATTATGTTGGTTTTGACATGTGCTGAGGAGGGATGCTGAGTATATTGGGAAAAAGATGCTAAGGATGAAGCTACCAGGTAACAGGAAAACAGGAAGGCCTAAGATAAGGTTTATGGATGTGGTGAGAGAGGACATGCAGGTGGTTGGTGTGACAGAGCAAGATGCAGAGGACAGGAAGAAATGGAAACAAGTGATCTGCTGTGGCGACCCCTAACAAGAACAGCCGAAAAAGGATGATGATGATTGATATATATATGTATATATATATATATATGTATATATATATATATATATATATATATATATATATATATATATATATATATATACACACACACACACACACACACACACACACACACATACTTTTTTTTTTTTTTTTTTAGTATTATTGGCAGTTGTATTATGTCTCTTTGTTATATTCCTTTCTAGGGAAGGAATTTGGTTGGCCGTTCCTGTGGCTTCGCTATGTTCAGCACTGTGGTGGAAAGTTACCGGTCGGGATCAGGTAAGTGTGCAATTGTGTGGACGTGAGGGTTAGGGCATGGGGTAGGTGAGTTAGGGATAGGGCGCGGGTCAGGTAAGTGTGCAATTGTGTGGACGTGAGGGTTAGGGTGGGGTAGGTGAATTAGGGTTAGGGCACGGGTGAGGTGAGTGTGTGATATTGATGGACCTTAGGGTTAGGGTTTGGGTTAAGGTAAGTGGATAGCAAGTGATGTGTGTACAGCTTAGTGCAGGGTTAGATATAGGATTTTAGGTGTATGTGTGTGGATTGCTATTTGTTTGGTGTGTTTGTGTTGTGTGTATGTGTGTCGGAAGAGCAAATTCTTTCCCTGGGAAAAAATTTGCTGTTCTGTATGTTCGATATTGTCAGCGTTCACTGAATAGGGGTCGATATTAGAACATTCGACATTTTAAAAAGTCGATGTTCTAATATAGACCCATATATACATTTAAAAGAAGAAAATAAAACAAAAAGTACGCATTTTAAACAAAAATAGGTGGGGGGCTTCACCCCCACACCCCCAAGTGTGGGGGGCTATGCCCCCTACCCCCCCGACTATATATATCAGCTCCAGGGTTGCACGATATTGGAAAGGGGGACAAATCCCAGTATTATGCCTTGAATACTGGTTTTCGATCAAATGAGACTTCGACCAAATGAATTTCTATCAAATGGTCTGTCGATCAAATAAAGGAGATCCATATATATATATATATATATATATATATATATATATATATATATATATATATATATATATATATATATATATATATATATATATATATATATATATATATATATATATATTAATAAATAACACAAGTTACACAACAGATATCCAAGCCCTTTTCCTCTTGCTTCCAAACCATTTACTTACTGTATAAAGAAAGAATAACCATTTGTGTAGAAATAACCATATGTGTGAGGACAATATTAATAGTAATAACCAAGTGAGTGAAAACAATTGCAGTAGGAATCACAGGAGTTAAAACAAAACTAATTGCAGGGGATAATAAACTTTCATTTGATTTTTCTGAGGGAAGGTAAAGAAGAAAAAAACATGTAGGTTATGAAAGATGTTATTTATTTTTTAATTTATTTATTTTTTCATCTGTGGCTTTCCAGGTGTTATTGTCTACAACTCTCTTCAATGAAGCACTAGCCCGTTCCATGTCTTCAATTTTGTCAAAAATTTTGTTAGCTCTAATGAAAGTCGCAGCAGATTCCAAGTCATCAAAGGTTTTGGGACCATCTGTCAAAAATAACTTCAGTCTAGCCAGAAACAAAAGATATGATTTATTTTGACATGTTTTAAGTTCCTTAATCAGAGGCGAAAATAGTTTCGTTTTAGAAATAACATCAGCAGAGTAGTCATTATCAAACTTTACTTTTCTGATGAAGTTCTTGTTGAAGCATTAAAGAGAACAAAAGCGCTAAGAAAAAGTGTTTACAGGTTCTATTTTAGCCATAGCTTCACCTTGTTTTCATTATCAAAGCAGATTAAACTGTCATTTATTTTGATAGGTGACTTGGACCAAGCTGTTTTAAGAACCAATTCTTTGTCTTGGGAAGAAAGGAATCTTACTATCACAGATTTAACTGAATCATTTTTATTAGTCAGAGAAAAGGCTAGGGATCTGTGTGCCCTTTCGATTCCATAGGATAGAGCCTCAGGAAGATCAAGTGCTTTAGGTTAAAAATTCACCATACTGTTGCATTCAATATTATATGGAAGTCCAAAGATCCTAATATTGTTTCTGTGTGATCTATTTTCCAGATCATCAGTTTTAAGCTGAAGTAAGGAATTCTGTTTCAATAAAAAAATCAATATTATTTTCTCTTTCTTGCAGTCTTCCATCCATGTCAGTTAATGCTTGTTCAATTCCAGTGACCTGAGATTTCTGTTGCTAAAGGTCTTCATGAATAACCTCCATCTGTTTAGAACACTTTTCCTTAAAAGTGTCTAATTTTAAGTCCCTTCTATCAATTTTCATAGATAGTAGAGACTGCAGTTCTTTTTTAAGTGCAGAGTCTTAAGAAGTAGTCTTGCAGAAGCTCATCTTAATGACAGGATGATGAGGGAAGTAGTTAATGTATCTTTTTGAAAGGAAAAGTTCAAAATTCAAATAAAATTTTTTGATACAATCCTATATGATACTAAGAAGTATCATGTTAAGTATAAAAAATCTTGATAGGATTTCTTAAAATTGTTAAATCCTGTCATAGAAATTCTGAAGTAGCAGAGCTAAAGAAAACTGCTATTAACTAGAGCACATCTTGGCCACCCCCCCCCCCAGCCTTACCTTCTTTCACTAATACCATGAACAAAGCTTTGGACTCTAGTCTACTGACATCAATAGTTTTATTGGATCCCTCCAAAGCTTTTGACACTGTATCACATATCAAACTAATCCAACAATTAGAAACATTAGGACGTACTGAACATACCATTACCTGCTTTACTAGCTACCTGAAAGATAGGCACCGATCTATCAGATGGCAAAACAATCAGTATGGTTATCTGGATAATAAAGTAGGCATCCCCCAGGGCTCCACTCTTGGAATGTTACTTTTTAATGTATTTATAAATAGCTCCATACTGTCTCCCTATATAGTTCCCTCATCCAGTATGCTGATGATTCTACCATTACATCCTCGGCCAGCAACTTTCTAGAGCTCCTCAAAATAACACAAAACACCTTCTCAAACATAAAAACATGGCTAAACAAAGCTCAGTTACTACTTAATCCCAAAAAATCCAAACTACTAATATTCTCTTCCAAACCACACCCACAAGAGTTCAAAATCTACTCCCTAAATAATACAGACATTGAAGTAGTGTAAACAGCTAAACTTCTGGTTATCACTATAGATTATAAACTATCATTTGAATAACACATTCTTAGCACAATCAAAAAAGCACACTTAAAACTAGGTAAACTATAGACATAAACTGTATATGGATAAGCTCACAAGAATAAAATTGGCACATTCCCTCCTATATCCCTCACTCCTCTATGGCTCCCACATCTTTATCAACCTTCATGCATCCTTAAGCAATAAACTACAATCATGCTATTATAAAATTGCCAAATTTGCTTCTGGACATCAAAACTGCACTCAACACTGTCATGCCATTAAAGAATTAAAATGGTTGGAATTTCCACATTACCTCCAATACACTCAACTAACTCTTGCTCATAAATTAATATACAATACAAATAACTACCCATCACTACATTCTATTGTACAATCCTACATCCCATCCCGAAATCTTTGCTCTACTAATACAGCTTCTTTACGTATAAAAACCCAATAAGAGAGCTGGACAAAGCTTATACTCTTACTCCAGGGAAAGCTATGGATTGCCCCCCCCCCATAACACAAATTGAGTCTATGAAAACCTTCAATGTCACCCTCAAAAAATCACTTTCTTAATAATCACATCTGTCCTTGTGATCAGAACTTCATACCACCATTAACCAACACCAATGAGTTTACTGACTAGAATACACCTGTTTTAGATCGACTGAAATACTAATAAACCAACTGTACTTCTGTGACTTTCTCTTAAACAAAGTGCACTAATCAATATTCTATTCTTAAGAAACTTCCGCAAGGCAAAAGTTTAATCTCCTTCATATTGTCCAGAATATACTGTGTCATGATTGTTTATACTGAATGTCCTCAACAAGTTAACCATTTATATATTGTGCAAGTTCTACTATCATTTATTTTCACTGCATAATGATAATGTACTCTGCATATTTCTATCACTAAGAAATGCTATTTATATTTGTATGGTTTCTTATTACTGTAAATCTTATCCTGTTGCTGTTGTATAATAATTTTTGTTTAGTTGTTTGCTGTAGTAATTTTTAATTTGTTACTGGAGCTTTTCTCCCCGGGCCTCCACTGAAAATGGGTTATTCTGACCCAGTGGTCTTTCCCAGTCAAGAAATGTCAATCAATCAATCAATAAATATGCTTATAAATACATATTGATAGATATATATGAGTAGGTGCATATGTGTTTGTCCATTTTGTATGGATATGTTCATACACGTTAACCATTTGTGAAGTTCTGTGTGTATAGTATATGACAAGTAAAAAGAAAGTACAAGTGCTGCCATATGCCCTACATAAGCTGCTATGTACATTTAAAATTAAATTGTACATAATATATTCAAAATGTGTTGTATGTATGTTATGGATGTCATCAGTTCATGGTGCACAAACTCACCGCCATTCATAATAATATCATGAAGGTCAGGCATGTCTGTGTAATATTATTCAGTTTTGCCAATGGTGCATACATCTACAGTGGTATTCAAACAACAAAAGTCTGCAATCCTGACTACCTATCATCACATTGCTCACAGCAATAAGCCACAAGTATAACAGTTCAGGCTTCCAATGGTAGTAGTTTGCAAGAAAACGTTTGTCTGCACTTGAATCACATAAATAGCCATTAAAGGAATTACTGTTCAGCTGTGTGATTGAAACCTACCCATTTAATTTTGGTAGGAGAACAGTCAATGAAAAGAAGTAATGGATTATAACAGAATGCTGTGTAATTTAAACTGCAGAGGTAACATATGTATGCATTACCCAGCATTTATACATAACATCATTGTTAAGAGAAGCATGACATTTCTAGAAACTATGGAAACAGAGATATGTGCAATCATCCCATAATCTTCAGTGTACCATTGAACACCAATTCTCATAACAGGACATTAATCATATTTAATAATTTAATGTTATATTTGTGTTACAGCAGCAGAACTACTCTTTGAATATGAAAGTACAGCAGATATGGATGCACAACATAAGTGTTATAGCCTGATATCTTACCAACATGGTACATACGTAACACTCTCAGCAAAGAGTTTGATGGTTTTTATCAGTTGCATAGATCCCTCAACATTTGAACATCAGCAACTCATGTCATGTAAGTGTCTCTATATCCTGTTAGTATGATCCATAGTTGTTGTGTGCCTCTGCCTCCTGTTATGACTGTGGATTATACGTATACGTTGTTTATTTAACCTACAGATATATCATGGCAAGACATAGGCCAGGAAGCTCCCCATACAGAAACAGTCAGACTTGGTAAGGCTGCTCATATGGTTAATAATGTGCAGCACTGTTTAGCACAAGTGTAATCTAGGATATTAATGTTGCCTTGTTCCCTAAACAGGTACATTTATTTTTATTTTATTTATTTTATTTAAATTTGTTGACCAGGCTAGTCTAGCTGGAGATATTTCCATTTTCAGTAGAGGCCCGGGGAGAAAAGCTCCACAGAGAATACAATAAAGAAAAAGAACATCATTGTGTTTCAAAGAAAGCTCGTAAAAGACAAAAACTAACAACTCTACAGTTCCCTATTATTACTAAGTGAGTTAGTTACTAACTCACACAGTTGCAGTCCAAAAAACCTTATACAAACATAAAATACTTTGTATGATAAAGATACTAAATGAAATAATTACTACCACACACAGTTATAGTCCAAAAAACATTATATAAAGATAAAAATACTTTGTATGATAACGATACAGGTAGGAAGTAAGAGAAAAGAGAGCTAAGAATAAGGGAAATTGGAAGGGATTAGTTATGGAAAGGAGAGCAAGTAAGACAGTCAACAAGCAAAGAAGTAATTAGGAAGACAAGTGGGAGTAGAAGAAGAAAGCCATGTGGAGGATGGAGTCAGCAAGAAGTAGGAGGTAGTTATCAAGTAGAGTATAAGTAGTGGAAAGTTAATCAGGTTTACTACAGGAGCACAGCCAGTGGTTTTGGAAGTGCAGTTTAATGTTTAGTTTGAAAAGAGGCAATGATGTAATCTTTGTTATGTTGCTAGGTAATAAATTCCATTTTGTACCTACCAAATTGGTAAAAAGGGAGTCACCAGCAGTGTTATTTGATTTTATAGAACTAGCCAATAGTTTACTAGAGGAGCAGAGAGAGTTAAGATTGTTATAGGGGATTATGAGTTGAGAGAGTATAGGGGTGTTCTTTGGTTGGTACAGAATTTTATGGGCAATAGTGAGTTGTTGGATTGCAAGATAGTTTGAAACTCTAGCCAGCCTAGTGGTTTCAGGTTGAGACAGTGATGTGTTCTGTAGGGGTTACCTGTAGCGAGCAATGTTATTGTAGCAGGTAGCCAATTTGGTAAGGTTGTTTTTCTTGAGGTTGGTAAAGATGGGAGAAGCATAAAGAAGAGTAGAAAGAAGATGGGAGTGAGCAATCCTAGTTCTAGAGGAAGGTGTTAGAAATGGTCTAATACGATATAAGGATTCTATTTTCCTATTGACAAGTTTTATGGAGTTGTTAATGTGTTGGTTGAAAGAGAGATTATTATCAATTGTAATACCTAACAGTTTAGTGGTAGAGTCGGGAGAGATGACAGTGGCATTGTTAGAGGAGATGGTGAAGTTTAAGGGGGGGGGGGTGGTCCAACATTTGCACTGTTTATCACATAAGTGTCTCCATATCCTGTTACTATGATCCATTGTTGTTGTGTGCCTCTGCCTGCTGTTAAGACTGTGGCTTATGTTCACATGATGTTGTTGTTGTTTGTGTGCCATTTTAACCTATAGATACATCATTGGAAGACATGGGACAGGATGCTGCACGTACAGACAGACATGGTAAGGTTGTTCATATGGCAGATATCATGTACCACTGTTAAGAACATCTGTAATCTAGGATATTAATGTTGTTTTGTTCTCTAGGTAGGTACATGTGGCTGCCATTTGAACCATTTATCATGTTTTTCCATATCCTTATGCCCATAACTGTTGTGTGCCTCTGTCTCCTGTTATGTCACATGTTGTTTGTCTCTCTTATTATAATACAGGATTTATATTACGACAGATAATACACTTCTCATCCGGGGAAGACATACCTGGTAAGGCAATCTGTAGGGTTAATACAATTCCCCTTGATAATTACATCTGTGCCCTTCATGACTACTGTGGTCTTGTTTGCCTGCAGTCTGCACCACATCATCATTATCAGTGCCCATCTGGTATATGTCTGTCCTATTTGCAGTGTGTCATAACTGAGGTGGAATGCTACATAATGCCTTGTATGTGCTTAATAATGATTTGTGTATGTCTGTCTTTTCACATGACAGTGGAATTTTAACCAGCACCACAGACAGTGATGTCACAGGGCAGGCCAGCTAGGTTTTAGTATTTCTATCAACCTCATTTATCATACTTGTATATAGATTGCATAACATATCTAAGTTATATAGGGTCCCTGAATCACACACAGCCATGATGACTTGGTAAGTCCATATCATCATTAAGACTGTAGATGTATAGTTGTTCCGGATTTTAGTACTATGTTGCATCATTTGATTTCTGTGAATGCATGTAACATGTGTTACCTGTCTCTTATTGTAGCACATCTACTACATGCCTCTTAACAGTAGCCCATCCACTGATCATGAGGTGGGATGTGATGTGTCTTACTGTGATAGAATGGCCCATGGCACACAGGTTATTGCACTGGGCTCATTGTCCGGCCTGGAAGGAGACAACCATGTCATTTATGGTGCAGCCTGTTATATGGAGGATACTGTGGCTGACCATTCTGATGGACAGGGAAATCAAATAACAGACATGATGATGACTGTGACCTGCTGTCCTGTGTAGTGTCTGGTAATGATGGTGACTTCCACACAATGGACTGATACTGCTTGTCAGACTACAATTGGGAGTGAAGCTAATGTACATGGGTGCATGTCAGAGGGTGTCTGCTTACTATTACAGCCATATGAGCATTCACAGTGTCATAATTGCTCTGATCTGCATGCCCTTGCCTGTACCACCAATTGTGTAGCACACAAGCTACATGGGCTGCATGAAGGTCAGGAATGTAGGCATGGAAAAATCATGAAAGAATTGGCTGCACAATGTGACAGTGCAGTGTCTCTTCTATGCTCTGATAAAAACCCTATTACAGTGGTGCTAGGGCAGTGCAGTAGTACTAACTGGGTGTTATGTACTCTAACTGTACAAAACAGATTACTTCCCGTGGAGAGATGCAGACTCCCTCTCATTAGATCCACACATGGCCCCTGTGCTGCAACATGGGTACACATCTGCTGTTGGTCACTCAACTGTGAGCCCAGCAGTCACACTTAGACTCTCACGTTGTAGTACTGCTCTTACCCACACTGTGTCCCAAAATATTAGTGTCACCACATCTGGTTCCTCGGTACAGCACTGTGGCTGAGTGTATCTGGAGATGGCAGGGCAGACAGGACCATGGTGTGAGCTGTTAGTATAGGTGCACTAAACTGCATTAGAGTAACAATGACCGTTGATCCATTGCATGTCCTATTGTGTTATTCTGACCATATGGCCATTATGACCACTTTGCTGACAACTGACTAATGACTATGTAGGTATTTTTTCAAGTATCTAATACCACAGTGCTTTTTTCTGGTCATTTATCTGACTTAGGTAATTAGCGTCAAGTTTTGATATGTAGTACTTTTTTGCCATCACTATATGTTAGTATAGATATTGGTGACAGTAATGCCATATGTTATTTCATGCTTCTATGCATCTCTTGGTAGTTGACATATACCGCATATTTACATGATTAACAGCATGTTACCTTAGTCATCCAGCGGTGACTGCTACATTACACATTTCCTTGTTGTCTGCCATTCCAGCCTTCACAAGTATGTCTCTATGACCATACCTGAACTACTTATGGCAGTTTAAAATGTTACTGAATGTGCCTCACCATCATCACTCACTGCACATCTGTGGACCTGTTTCCATTTTCAATCCCCATGCTGGCATGTAGTTCTCATGTGTGCCTTCTTATAGCTCACTGATTCCGCACACATATATTTACCTATGTTGTATCCTCAGCACTGATGCACATTCCATGTCTGGTGTGTAGTCACTATTATTGATATTCTGCATGTTCGAAGTATTCTTATCTACCTTATATTTCATATTACATATCAGGCATGAGATGTTCATAGGTTTATAGATATGTACTAGGCTAATGGTCCTGGAGCCTTAACAAGCCTAGCCCATAGGATTACCCTGGCATCGTGCCACCCGACCTTAGTTTCGAGTAGAGCTACTGGAATGGTCCCTGGGATGAATTTTCTATTTTCCATCCACTCAAAAAGATTTCTCTTGAAGAGGGCCAGTGAGGTGCTCTGTTTGACATGTATGGAAAGTCTATTCCATAGCATGAGCAGTCTCTGGGTTATGAACCTGTTCCTTCAGCATGTTCTGTTGATTGTGGTAATGAGGTTGATGTCTCTGGAGCATGTGGTGTGGAGGGATTGTGATTTATTTAGATGTAGCATTTCTAACAGAGCTGGGTCAGACATGGCTTTGTAAGTCAAACAGAGATTGCCTCTAAGTAGGCAATATGAGACAGAGAATAGCTGGAGTTTTTTTTTTTTTAGTCATATAAGACAAGTGTTTAAGGCCTAGGATCCTTTTTGTGAGGTACTTTTGTGGCCTCTCTAGTTGTTGCTGGTGTCTAGTGAGTTACATGCCAAATGGGGCATTGTACTTGATGATTGGCCTTATGAGGGAAGAGTAGAGGGAGACAATGACCTCTTTCGTCCTGGATGCAAAACCCTAAGTAATGAGATGTGCCACATAGAAGGGCTTTCTGACCACAGTGGCAGTGTGGTGATCAAAAGAGAGGTTGCTGTCAACCTGTGTTCCCAGATCTCTTATAATGCCTTCAGTGTTCAGTGGACTAGCATCGATGTGGTAGTTCATGGGAACTGGGTTTTTCCCAAAGGGGATGACGACACATTTTTTGACATTGAACTTAAGTCCATGGTTCTGACACCAGTCGTTGGTCTCAGTGAGGCCTTTCTGTAGGATGTCAACATCACTTGGAGAATTAATAATGGCTCCCAACTTGCAATTGTGATGCTTGTGTGTGTTCATTTTCTTTTTGTGTGTTTTTTGGGATGTTTGCAATTACTGTTGCTGCTGTATGCCATTTACTATGTCGTAATACACTGTTACCCATCACACAATGCTATGTGTGATGCAGCAATGTTAATGTATGGCCCCTGCCTTTTGGTTATGTTTGTGCTGATACATTCCCATACACTGCATGGGGCTTTTGTTGTTGCGGTAATGGCTACTATAAAGATACCTTCTCTTGGTAGTTATCTGTATGATGATATCATACCTCTCCAATGGCACTTTCTGTTATACACACCTCCTGTGTCCCACACATTTGCCTGTGTGATCCACTTTGCTGGTGTACATTCCAGAGAGACTTCCTGCATTTATGTTTCATCTGTATACATCCAGATGTATTCCTTGTTGAATGTTGTGTATATGTTCTTACTGGTATAACTTTTGCTTCTGTTATGTATGATGTTCGGTGTGGACAACCAATGTTTTATTTTCCTTTACTCATGCTCTGTAGTGCTGTTGTGGGGCAATGCATGATCATCAGTGTTTAATGTGAGTATATTTGTATGTGTTGCTTCTCATGACTTAGAGTATGTGTCAGACACTGTTGTGTTGTCTGAGCTAGGATATATGGCCGTATCCTCTGTCACCCACACCTATTTCTTTTCACTCCTGTGTCCTCCTGATGACATATCAGAGCTGTCACAGGATGATCATCAGACATCTGGGTTCTTGTGCACATCATCCATACCTGCAGCTGGCAAGTTACCATGTTTTGCCCTTATCATGTTGTGCAACATGGCATACACAATATCTACCTCTGATGCCATTTCTGGTGTGTATTGTATTGAACGCCTGGATGTGTCCAGACATCTGAATCTTGCTTTCAGCATGACAAACACATGCTCAGTGGTGTTTTGTGTCATGAGTTGTGCTCTATTGCATGCATCCTCGACAGGAGTTGATGGGGCTCTGTATGGCTTCATTAGCCAAGGCTCCAGTGGATAACAGCAGTTGCCTACTTGTAGGAAGGAGATAACACATATTTAGACTTTATGCTTAATGTGACAGGTCTAGATTATTCTTACAACATAGCTGTAGTTCTGTACTTACCAAGTAGTAGTCTTGAAGAATTTCACCATGTTGGAAAGTGGCTCTCTGAATACTTTACCTCCATATTGCAGCATCATGCACACTACTGGGGTATTTTGCCATGATATTAGTAATGAGGCCTTCTGCTGAGCATACCACCTGACTTTTGAGAGATGGCCACCCTTTCTATTCAGGTACAGCTGTGGTTTTAATTGGGAAATGTATGCAGTCTATTGCTCTGAGGACACAGGGGAAGTTGGCTATGGCATAGAACTATTGCACAGCAGTTCTGTGCTCTTTGGGTGTTGTTGGGAAGTGAATTTATTCATCCACCTTGATGCACATTATTGCCAGGAAATGTGAAAGGATCTGGCTGTCAGGTGTCTGGGGGAACTCCTACTGCATCTCCTATATGCTGCTGCTGAAATTTCACAGAGGACAATATACCTAGACTCTGGTACACTTGTATCTATTGGTATTGGATTACCCTGCAGACTTAGAGCATACATTCAAGGGTCACAAGTTCTGAACACAGCTTGCACCAGTTCTCTGTCTAATCTGTATCCATCTATTATTTCTTGGTCAGAGAGCTGGCTTAACTGCAGCTTGGCTCAATACCTAGCTGGATGCCTTCTGGGATAATTATGCAGATCATCCTCTATTATTGCTTATAGTACTCCTGCTTGCATTAAATATCAGTTGCATTTTTTTAATTAGGGTTTATGCAGTCTGCAGGATTCCCTAAGATTATGTGAAATATAGCGGTGTAAAGATAAAGCACATATGGCCTCTGCAGAGTGCTTACAGAAAGTTGTCATTCAAGTACCTTGTGGCATTTATTCTGCATTGGGTGTGCCCATTGTGTTTTGGAATCCAGCAGGCATGTGCAGCATCTGCAATTATCCTATGCTGAATAAATAATTACTTGGTCTTGTTTTAGCATAAATTATGGAACTGTTTCTGCCACTGATGCACCGACGTCTTCCTTCAGTGTGCTGCATTGTCCAAAAACTTCTTTTGGAATCAGGTCCACTGTGTTGAACCAAACAGAACGTTGTGGTAGACCTCTTTTCTTCCATGATCACTAATAACCTTTATAACTTTCAATAAAAGAGAGCAGAACAACTTATTTATTTATTTATTTCACATTTGTTAACTGGGCTAGTCCAACTGAGTTTGGAAACAAACCTATTTTCAGTGGATACCCGAGGGGAAAAGCCTCAGCAAACATAAGTAATGATAAAGTGACAACATACAAATATTAAATAACAATCACAATACAAAATAATTGTAAAAAGAAAAGGTTATTAGCTATTCGTATTGCATTGATAGTAAGCAACACATTTTCAGTGGAGACCCAAGGGGAAAGAGCCTCAGCAAATATAAGCAAAGATAAACATACAGGACAAAAACTATTAAAAACAACAATGCAAATACGAAATTAATTATAAAGACAAAAACAAAAGAAAAAAATTATGAGCATTAAGGGTTGCACTGATAACAGTGGTCAAATGTACTACATATGAGAGTAAAAAAAAAGATAATCGTTGTTCAAAAGGACACTGTACAGACATTGATAGGAAGTGGGGGAAAAAGATAAATAGTGTGGAAAATGGGAGGGGAGAGAGAAAGGAGGGGGCTATAGTAGGGCTATAGTAGTAGAGCTGAGGGTTTAGGAGGTTAGTTTAAGCAGAAGTTACTAACAGAGAAAGAAAGTTAGGAGATCCAACAGGTTATACAGTAGGATAGACTAAGACAACATGTGGTCAAGGCAACAGCATAATTTCAAGTTTAGTAGGTGGGATTTAAACTCCTTTTTAAAACAGGGAAAGGAAAGGTTGGATCTAATATGGAGAGGGAGTTTGTTCCAATTTAGTGAGACAGAGTGTTTGTAAAGTAGGTTGGCAATATTTCTTTTGGGTTTATAAACTGAGAGAAGATGCTGATGGCCAGGGGGGAGAGTAGAGAGTAACATGGGAGCCAAGAGCAGGGCAGGCAGAGGGGTTGTTGAATATGGAAAAAGTTTAGTGGAGTTGCAATTGTAGGAGAAGGTGTGGAAATTCCAGCCACTGAAGTTTGTTTAGTGAGAGGCAGTGATGTGAAGAGAGTGGTTGGTTTAGAATAAATCTGGCAATTTTGTTGTATGTTTGTTCCAGTTTCTGCATTGAGGTAGTTTTAAGGATGGGGGAAGCGTAAGACTAGGTAAGAGAAATGCTTGTGCAAGAGTGCTTTTAGTGGCAGTAGTGAGGAATTTTTTGTTCCTATAAAGTAATCCAAGTTTTTGGTGGGTTTTTTTGATGGCCTGTTGTATGTGCAAGTCAAATTTTAGTCGGTTATCAATTATTACCCCAAGGAGTTTGGTGTGTTTCACATTTAAAGATTAAAGCATTTACTATGAGTGATTAGTGTATGACTGCAGAAGAATTCTCCCCAAAAACTTGCAATGACATATCTATGTGTACCCAGAATTCTGAGAAAACTTTTAACCTAGGTAGCTATCCTGCAATCTACACATCATCATTAGATATCCACGACTGAAGTATGCATTAGTAACATCCAAGGTTTTATGAAGACAGCTCTACAGTATAATTTCCAGGACAACATTAGGCAAAGAAAAAAGAGGACTTAGTTTGTATTCATGTCTTCAGGACATGATCTTAATTCAGTGTGGTTAAGCCTGATTAATGGTTCCATGTTTTAGGATGATATCATATATGAAATGCTTACTCAAATAATTTAGTGCTGTCTGTAGCTTAGTAAAGTTAAAATTACCATTCAGAGCATTAAAACAGCATAGTACCTTATCACTTATTAGTAGGTTAGTGTTGAAGTTTTTTGTGTTAAGGATGCAGGGCTTTAATCTCTCAGGCTGAGTTTATAATTAGATATTGTTTGATCAGTGTTTTACAATGGTGAATAAATAGCAAAAAAACAGAAGGCTTACAAGTGAGGAGGTTCCTTTGGTTTTGATGTTTGTATATGAACTCACTTGTTGACAGAAAATACAGACATTTTTCAGCATGCTGCATATCTGAACAAGAAAAAGGAAGTGTCTTCTATGAAGAAAATAATCTAAGCCAAAATATCTTGTTTTCCAAGATAAACAAGCCTGATTAATGATTGATGCCCTGAAGTCTTGAATAAATCTAACAGGATAAAGTACCCACCTCTTCACCTGAAGGATACCTGAAAAGTTTTTTTTTTTACTTTATTATTTTTTATTGATTTTCAGTATATTCAATAATTATTTTAAATACAGTACACATTAACAGGTATGTAGATATAATATGCACATTATAACAATAAAACCTGAATATTTATCACATATCAGAAATGCCAACTGAATATGCCTAAGAAAACATGAAAAGAAAAACTCACCATAACATTTAAACAAATAAAACACATCACTGACCCAACACTATGTGTAAAGAACATGTACTAGAAAGTGTAGCCCAGGAGTAACGATCCATAGCCACTACTTGTAAATCTCTCTCCCTTCATTACAATATATCTGTTCCCCTATCACAAACTCCCTGTCTTTCTTTCATACCTGGTAGCTTTTCTCTCCTGAAAAGAAAATCTTAAAGTTATATAAAGTATAAAGAAAATGATTATTACCAAATGTAGATAATGATTTTCCTATTAGAGTGAGGAGTAACTGCTGAGGAAAACCAGTGTGCACACTGTCAACAAAGGTGTTCATCTAATTAAGGAATTCAGCATCTTGTTCTTATATTTTGTAGTTTAACAACAGGAGAGGTGATTGCATACACTTTATAATCTAATAAATTAAAGGCTACTTAAATCTGAAATGTGAAGATTGATTCACACTTTTTGATGAAACCCAGAAGTATTAAAGAGTTAATGTAATGCTTTGTACCAGTCTTAGTTCATGGCAGTTGAAATTAAAGATTGTAGGCAGTACATATTTTTGATGGAATTATTATTTTCGTAGAAGGGATCTTTTGCTCAGGATTTAAAAACTGAAGATTGAATAATTCAAAATTATGGCAAATTAAATCACCATAGTTTATTTGATGTACCTGAGTGATAAGACTATCGGGTTAGAGTGCAGTCACAGCCCATCTTTCCATCACTGAATTGCCTGTCTATGTTTCCCTACTTCCACCATCCTGAAAGTGCAGTTTACTGTCACTTATTTCCCTTCCATAGATAACAGTGCAGTCTTACAAAGCAATGAGTTAGCTGGCATGATAGCTGCTGTGCAGATGTTTGGATTGGTGAACCACAGGCAACATCAGGAAGCAGTTACATTGTATCACAGAATGTACCAGTAGTATGTGAAAGCACAACTAACTAACTATCAACAGACAGATTGCACATGTTGACCTTCCACTCAGCCTAAGTGGCCTAAATCTAAAATGAAAAATAATGAATCAGTTTCATAAACCAATAGTACTTCACAGTAGAAAATATATCCATGAATATTCACACAGTCTTGACAGAGTCATGCCTCATTAAAGGTTGAACGTCGAGCTGGCACCTCGGCATTCATGAAAATCTACTGCCAATCATTAGCGGACCAGAGTTCCGCTGTGGCGACCCCTAATCAGGAAAAGCCGAAAGACAACAACACAAGTTGACAGAGTCATGCAGTCCTTCTAATTATGAAGTTGTTGTTGTTGTTTGTCTTTCTGCTTTTCCCGGTTAGGGGTCACCACAGCGGTACTCCGGCCTGCTAATGATTGGCAGTTGTTTTTTATGGTGTCGAGTTGCCAACCCAATGCCCAACCTTCAACGAAGGCACACCCATTCAACGCATGTCTTTCGAATGCCCACTCGACTGCGGGGAGGATATGCAGACTCCACACAGAAGGCACTCCCAACCCAAGCCGAGAATCGAACGGGAGAACCTTTTGCTGTGAGGCAACAATGCTACCGCTGCATAATACAGAAGCAGGCAGCAAGTTCTGTTTAGATAATTAGTTCTAAAGATAGACTTGCAAAGTGGTAATGTTGCACAGTCACACATCAATATATGACTCTTGTAGTCTGTGTTTTCAACAAGCATGAAGCTATAGGGGATATATTAGCCCCATGATGTTGGTGGATTGAATGCTGGGCAAAAGGGCTACCAAGTATATTGGACAATAATGAAGTGTCAGCAGTCAGCCAGACATCATAAAGCTCATTTTAAGAAACCAAAGTTGATTTAAACCAAATACATCAAAGTGGACACAGACTAGCCGAAGAAGAATAGATTCTTTTCTGGGAAAGGTAATAATTTGGTGCTATGTTACTGATTTTGTAAGAATACAGCTTATCCTGCTAATGGAGAAATATTAAGAAGTGTGAAGTGTAATATAATAAAACTCTGGTCAGGAGAAGTAAGCATAAGGAAATGTCATTCATGAACAATGAGTTGTTCAAAAGGATTGAAATGTTGATGATTATCAGAGGTTTCTAACAGAAGAGGAGACAGATGGCACACCTAGTGAGTCCAAATATCTGTGATGATCAAAATACATGGGATTACTTCTGAAAAAAATACAGAAATAACAGACTGAATTAATTAAAACTGCCAGTTATACATTTGAGTATTTGAAAAAGATTCTCCCATTTTAGCTAGTCAGAAGCATTCTCTGTCTAAGGACTGCTACCAAAGGGAGTCTTACAGTACTCATCCAAGTTAACACAGACCAAATGTAGTACAAATGTGGAGATCTGTCTTGCTTTTATAAATACATATTGATCCAACTACACTAACTCAGAGATAAGCAGTTTAACCTATTAGCCCTTAGTAGAATAAATCACTTGCAGCCACAACTGACCATAGTGGTAGATCTCTAAGAAAAAGAACTATAAGGGATTTCCTAGGCTTAAGAAGAGACTCTATCATTCTTTTTTTCCTTGGTATTGCAAAGTGACAGTATTATCATTTTAGTATTGGGTGATATGATATTATATATCGCAGTGGGCAGGCCATCCAGACCAGGAGTTTAAAATATCATTTATGTTTTATAGACCTAATGTATTCAAAGACAGAGACTTAAAAGTGAGACACTCTCACACTGTGCTTTCCTGCTTTCATCCCTTCCCTTCGCTTTCCATTTCGTCTTTTCTTCTGTTTTCCTTATTGTTTCCTATTTTACTCATTTTAGAGTATTAAAATTTTCAAGTGTTATGTGACAGAAGGATAGACATGATCTGTCATGTGTTTTCACAGATTATCTTGCATTAAGTGCAATGGACAAAGGGGTAGTTTTATTACATTTTGTGCATTGTATACAAGCTTGAGGTATTAAAGACCCCAGTTGTGGAAAACAGAAACTGTGTAGGCTTTCTTTAATCATGACATAGCTGATACCTGTACCTTAAGTAAAAGCTAAAAGATACTGTGAACAGACATAAAAAATAAATAATTGCAACAATGCTTAGAAGGTTTACACCCTTCCTTGATTACATTATAATTATTGTATCAGTTAAATTAAATTTAACATTTTCAACAGAATTGAAACATTGCAGTGGTTAGATGAATAGATAGACTGGTCATGAAATGTGAAGGCATCATTTTAAATGCTAATAACTGAAAAACTGGTTCTTGGACTCACTTATGAATGAGCAGTAAAGCCTTGGCTACACAGTTAATTATATAATTAAAGTCTATCACCTATGACATACTCCTCGGTTCCTTTAATTATTTAGTTAGTTTTATAACTACAATTTAAAATAATTAGGTTAAAAGCAAGCACTGTGGTCATCTATTTAAAAAACCTTCAAGATGGAAGACTGACATCTAGTTATTCAAATTATCCTGGTGTAAAAGTACAATAGAAAAATTACTAATTACTCAAAGTGTCTTTACTAAAGCAATATAACAAAAAAGAGAGTGGGAGACAGGTTTGCATCAACTGACCAAGTGCATGCATTAGCTTCCTGCAATTAACAGCACATTTATTGAGTTAAAACATTAAAATGTATGACACTGTTGCACAATATCTATAGATCTGCATGCCCTTAATGTCATTTCATCACTTCCTGAAGCCTTGTTACTATCAAGGCTTTCTTGGGCCCATCTAAGACCTTATGGGATCTAGCTTAGATTTCATCTAACTGTAGCATAATTATGTGATTCAGAATAACCCTAGCTCATATCATCCTTATCATACTTTCAGTCACATGAATAGATTCTGACTGCTTTATGAGAAATTTCCAGAGACTGGCAATAACAAGCAAAGAGAATATTTACAATTCAGCTAAATATTTAACTGTAGCTGATCCCAGTGGATATATGACAGGCCTCTAATTATTGTAGGTTTAAAAAGTGATGTTCAGAATGGGATACTTGAGCAATGAGTATGTCACATTGTTTTTATTGATGTTTAGATATTTAGTCCAGTCCAACCTGCCATGATGTCAAGGACTTTAGCACATCAGGTCTATTTGGCAAGAGATGATTCTTAAAGTTTTATATCAATCCCTTTAGACTCTGATGCCTTCTTTATTTCTCTTTGATCTGTCCCAACATCAATTCTCCATTGCAACCTACCTTCACATTAAGTATGTTTGTTTACAGGAATACCAAAAATGATCCAGAAAATTACAAATCAGCACCACAAACACCAAAATAAAGCAGCAGCACTCACATCTTAGTTTAAGGTGTTTAATTACTATTACAACTATTGAATGATGGTTTAAACAATGAACAAACATATGTAGACCAGTTTTAAAGTTTACAGCATCTTCTTTGGTATATCTCAATGTAAGTTAGGGATAGCCCAGGGGAGGATAAGGCAGGTTAGACCCAATGAATGAGGAAAAAATCTTAGAAGATCAGCTGATGGTCAATTGCGGAAGAAAAATAAAGCAAATAAAACAAATACTTGGCTAGTGACAAACTTTGAAATTTAGTTTCAAAATTAATTCCCTCTTCTCTAGCAAAGTTTCATAGTCTCCACCCAATGAAAATCTGTTAAAAATTCCACCACAATAAGCACAGATTTTTTTAATTAATTACAAGACACAGTGTGCTTCTACAAAGCTTTATGTGTTCTTATAGCATACATGTGCTAATAAATAGAAGCAGTCAGTTTCTTTATGGATTTTCCTACATAAAAACAGCCGTGATTAACACTCACTGTGATGTAAACAACATACCGGCTATTCTAAATATTATAACATAACATACAGTAGACTATGTTAATTTCTTAAATGCTGCTATCGACAAAGGGAATACAACCTTTCCTCAAATATTTATAGCACGTTTTGTTAAGGGACAGTTTATTAGGATGTCCCATATATTTTCCGATACTGATGTATTTCATTCTGAAAATTAAAAAAAAACTCATGGAGATGTTTATAAAAAGTGAGTATCTTACCTCCTTGGTGAAGGACATTATGGATCAAATTACTATTAAAAGGCAAAATGGTTTCTTCCCTTGCTAACTGTGTTTGGTTCTTTGTGTAAATGAATTTTACATATATTGACTTTTTCTCTTTTGGCTTATTGCCTTGAGAAGTCAACTTGTCCCTGATATCCAGGTGCCGACACATGATATGTTTTAGTTCTGAGTTCATGAGGTGGATCAGTGTTATTACTGGAGAAAAACTTTTGTCACCCTCAGCACTATATAATATTTTACCCATTATTATTTTACTTTATTTCCATTTCTTTGTAATAGAAGTTTTAATCGTAGTACTATCTAGACTGTGGGTGATTGTGGATGATAATCATTGCTGATTTAAAATTAGTTTGTTCTTCACTATCAGATTAAATACTGCCCCTTGTTTGTTCCAGTCTATTTAAAATCAAATACAAGGTGTTTCTTTTTTCTGTAAATTCCACAGTTCCTTTATTGAACATTTATTGTGATAACATCTTGCAATCATACTTTTAAGTTTATTTATATCTTCAAATAACTATCATCACTGATGGTCAGTTTAAACAGTCTGACCAGCTGACCTATCACTACATGCAGTTGAAGGATGGTAACTATTAAAATGCAAATTATTTTTGGTGAAAGTTTTTTCCCCTATAAATCACTAAAGTCAGTACTTTGTTCTTAATGTCAAATTCTTGGTGTTATTTTTGATGTTATGCAAAATCCAAAAATTCAGGACTGTTGTACTTGATCCATAAATGAAACACTTCCAGACAAAAAAGTAAATAATCAATATACAGTGGATATAAAAAGTGTACACACCCCTGTTAAAATGCCAAGTTTTTGTGATATAAAAATTAGACCACAATAAATTATTTCTGAGTACTTATTTATTCAGTGTAGGATAATTACAGACTCCATGCACAACTGTCAGATTCAAAAACACATCATGCATGCCCATCACAACTTAAATGTGACAAAGTGCAATGCTGACTTTGTTTCCAAATCCTGCAGCAAATACCATACTGGAACACATGGAAAGAAAGCTATTCCCATATGGAATCTGTAAGAATAATGAAAATAATGCTACTTGCAGTGAATAAACTGCAACAGGCTGTGGTACTGCAAGCCATGGAGAAGGATCTGGTGACTTGTCCTAGAAGGAAGCCAGCTAGACAGAGAACCAGGCTATAACTAAGCCAACTATCAGATCAAGAAATAATTGTCAGTTACTGCATAGACAGACAGCTAGTGCAGGTTGTGTGCAACATGTGTGCCCCACGCATGTCTGTGCATACATTGTGAGCAACCCCATACCTCTAGAAACAAATGCCTGTCTGATCCTAGGTGTACTGGCATCCAGGACATTCCAACAACATATGGGAGATGCTGTATGAGTCCAAAAAAGCAAGCCAGCAAGTGTTGGAAAGTATTTATTCACATGAGAGGACAAATCCCCTATAAATCTCATATAACAAAATCAGACTGGTTCCTTCATCAGTGAAATTCAAACAATTAAAATGATTAGATGCCAATTCAAATGCATTTATATAGTGAAAAACCACATAAGAACCAATCAGAATACTTGATTCAAAATTGGTCATTAAGACCAGGTGGAAACAAAGCTTCCAAGTTTTACAATCCATTTCCTCTCCGTAAAACAAAGTAACTCATGCCAATGATGTTTGTCTTTACATGTACCCTTAATACAGTCAATGATGACAAACTTAAAAGAAGCTGATACATGTTTTAAACTGTGTTTGTATAATGCATTACTGAGGCGTTTGTTCTTAATATCACTCAAATGTTCACAAATTCTGAGACGAAAAGCTCTAGAGGTCTGGCCCACATAAAAAGCAGAACAAGTACAGGTCACCAAATAGATGACCCACTCAGTACTGCATTTGGCCCAAAATTTAATATCAAAGACCTCAGAGGTGTTTTTACTGCTAAATTCCCGAGTATGTGAAACACGAGTGCAAAATGAGCAGTGGCCACATGGAATACATCCTAGAACTGGTCTACCTGTAAGAGATAGTTGAGTAGAAACTGTAGTGTCCGGACACACCCTCTTGTAATGACTGAGTTTAGAACCAATAGTCTGTCTCCTCCTGAATGAAAAAGAACATCTATCTTGAAGGAAAGAATTCAATTTATTGTCAGCCCTCAACACATTCCAATGTCTCTGTATAATATTCTTAAAGTCCTGTGTATTCCATCCATAGGTAGTAACCAGACGTAAGGGCTGTTGAACCAAGTCATGATTTTTATCTTTGTATGATAATAAATCCTGTCTGTTTAAATTAGAAGCCCACCCAAGGTGAATTTGATGAGAATTCCAGGGACGGGTTACCCAAAGCTAAAAGGGACAATTTGTTGCACCCTCCTGGTCTAGATACAGACGAGGGGGGCGGAAGCATAAGAAAAAATACATCAAAACAGAGTCTGGAGGCACTTTTGAAAATGATGACACAACACTAATTTCTAATTCAAATGTTCACAATATTTCTTCTGTTGAACTAACTACCACACAACTCAAGTTATTGAATAAAGGGTTAAAATTTGTTCCGGGTTTTTTTGTTCCTGTTACTTAATTTGAAATTGTTTTTTTGCCAACAATGATAGGGATACATCTCATGAATTTAAGTTTAAAAAATCCACCTTTAATCCACCGATGACACACTTAGTGGGGGTTTTTCAGAAAAGTGTTTTACAGGATGTACATTGTTACCTTAGGGATTTTCCTGTATCTCACAATAATTTGTCCACGGAAGAAATACAGAGTCTTGATGAGCTTGCCAGAAATAAAGATTTGGTTATCACACAAGCTGACAAGGGTGGGGCGGTGGTGGTATTGGACAAGGTTACCTATGATAAGGAGGCTATGAGACAATTGGGGGATAAGGAATATTATACGCACATGCCTTTGGATCCTTCTCCTCATTTTCAGCGTAAAATTGGACAGTTTTTGACAGAAGCAGTGGAGGAGGGCATAATTACACAGGCCATAAAAGAACAATTAATGGTCCTGTCACACAAGAAACAATACTTTTACTTGTTACCTAAGATACATAAACATGCCAGTAATCCACCAGGCCGACCTATTGTTTCTGGACATGGGTCCCTTACCGAACCACTGTCTGAATATTTAACTCAGTATTTGAAACCACTACTCTTGTCTATAAGAGCCAGGATTCAAGACACTACTCAATTTTTGCACATCATTAATGAGACTCAACTTGAACCCCATTGGCTATTGTGTACCTTGGACATTATCTCTCTTTATACCAATATTCCACACTGGGCAGGCTTACAAGCTTTGGACTATTGGTTGGCTAGATCTGGCTTATACCAACCTGGATTTAATACTTTTTTGGTATGTCTCACAGGATATGTGTTGACCAGCAATGTTTTTTACTATCAAAATCAATGTTTTTGGCAAACTGCTATGGGGCGTCTTTCGCACCCATATATGCGGATCTTTTTATGGCATATATTGAGGAGATCATGATTTATGACCATAATCATAACATTTACATGTGTGAGATGGATATATCTGGATGATTGTTGGTTGTTGTGGAAAGCTGATGAATATTATCTTAAAGAGTTTCTGGATTACCTTAATGACAATATAAATTTAACTCCTTATTACATGCTACCAGCTTCCACCCACAACATATCATCCAGAATATACCCAAATCCCAGTTTTTAAGCCAGAAGAATCTTGTTCTAGCCAAAGCCAGAAGAATCTGTTCTAGCCAACAGTCAGATTTATTAATAGAGGCTATAATTTAAACAGACAGGATTTATTATCATACAAAGATAAGAATCATGACTTGGTTCAAAATGTGTTGAGGGCTGACAATAAATTGAATTCTTTCCTTCAAGATAGATGTTCTTTTCATTCAGGAGGGACAGACTATTGGTTCTAAACTCAGTCATTACAAGAGGGTGTGTCCGGACACTACAGTTTCTACTCAACTATCTCTTACAGGTAGACCAGTTCTAGGATGTATTCCATGGCCACTGCTCAGTTTTTTTTGTTTCACATTTTCATTTTGAAAATAAAACAAAAACACCCTGAGGGTCTTTGAATTATTAATTTCTTAGCAGATTGTGGGACTGAGTGGGTCATCTATTTGATGACCCTGTTCTTTTTTTGCTTGGGCCAGGTGAGCCAGAGCTTTTGCTTTTATTTGTGAAACATTGAGTGTGATATTAAGAAAAATGCCTCATAAATGCATTATACAAAACACAGTTTAAAACATGTATCAGCTCTTTTTAGTTTTGTCATCATTGACTGTATTAAGGGTAGTATTTGGCACTTTCCAACACTTGCTGGCTTGCTTTTTTGGATTTTTGACTTTTCTGCCGTGCAAGGGTTCCACGTGCACCTGCCTTGTGTATGCTGTATGAGTGTCACAGACAGCTGCCAGTTGCCTCTTAACACAGTTCTTAGCAGCAAGGTACTCCAAGTAGATGAACACATACACTTTCCATCTACACCTATGGAGAGGGAAATCATCATGCACCACTTCTATAACATTGCAAACATCCCCCATGCTCTAGCTGCAATAGACTGCACCCACATCCCTCCTAAGAGCCCATGCAAGCAGAAGCAGAAAGATACATCAATTAAAAGGGGTGGCTGTCCCTGAAGTGTCAGGTGGTATGCACAGCAGATAGCAGCATCAACACACTCCGGCAGTGTCCATGATGCTGCCACATATAGGGAAAGTTGTCTGAGGGTTGTATTCCAACAAGGTGAAACACCTATGAGAATACTACAGAATAAGTACAGCAACACTATTAGCTAAATGGTTTATTATTGAATTGTCGATCCCGTTTTGTGCGACTCGCATTGCCCGAACGCGGAACTGTGAACGTCACTACACCGACTCCCAGATGTGTGAACGGCAAAACCTCGCCCCCATCCGACCCATGGTAACATGGGTGTGGAGGTGTTGCGTGGCCGGTAATGTCGATCGTCGGAGTTTTCACGGTTTCGGTTCGCTAGTGAAATGTTTTCGGTGTTTCGGTTCGTAAAAAACGCCAATGGGGTCGCAGTGCATTCGCACATTTAACAGTAAACCTAGCTAAATACATCCCTGTCAACATTATTCATGATGAATTGTGTTCCTGTACTTATTCAAGGAGGTCATAACATCCCTGTACTCCTCCCTTATCAGACTCATTATCAAGTACAGTGCTCCCTTCAGCGTGTACCTTGCCAAGCACATGCAGCAGCTGGAGAGACCACATAGGCTCCTGACCAAGAAGATCCAGGATCTCAAACACATATCCTATACAGATAGGTTAAAAGCTCTGTCTCATACAGACTGCTCAGAGGTGACCTGTGTCTGGCATACAAGGCCATCTCAGACCCAGCTTTAATGGAGTTGCATATCCATAAGTCAGACTCCACTCATGCAGCCCACACACTAGGTCTTAACATTAATAGAACTTGTTGGCGGGAAAGATTTGTGTCCCAAAGACTCCCCCATCTGTGGAATAGACTCCCTCTCCATGTCAACCAGAGTACCTCTCTTGCCCTCTTTAAGAGGTACCTGGATGACTGGATGGGAAACAGAAAATACACCCCTGGGATCCCAACTGTGTCCCTGCTGGACAGGGGAAACAAGTGCTGACTTTGAGGGAACATGGGTGAAATTCTTTGCCAATAGCCTAGTATCATCCTATGAAACTATGACAACATATGTGTTTCCCTTCCTCACAACAGCTGACTGATATTATCCAGTTGAGCCATGGCTAATGACCCTGTACAGAGAACCTTCCAACCCTGCAGAGGATGCCTACAATAGAGTACATGCCATGACATGAATCACCATAGAGCATGTGTTTGGTGTTCTGAAAGCCAGGTTCAGATGTCTGGACACATCCAGAGGTGCACTACAATATACACCTAAAAAGGCAGTACAAATGATTACTGTGTGCACCATGCTGCACAATATGCTAACAACAACACATGACAGTCTTCCTGTTGCAGGTGTGGGTGAGCTACCACAAAACCCTCAGATGTCTGAAGATGGCATTCCACAGCTATAAGAGGAGAAGCAAGAGAACACAGGATGTAGAAAAACAGGTGTGGATGATGGTGGAAGTGACCATAAGTTCAAGTTCAGGCAACACAGCAGCATCTCACATACACCTTTGAGTTACGACAAGCCACACCCACACATTAAACAGTGATGTTCAGGAGCTGCCCCACCACAGCAGCACAAATGGCATCTAATGGAAATTAAGTGCACACACTGAGCATCGGACATGACAACATTATTGTAACATATAAGAGTATGAACATATACAAATCTAGCATGACATTGACCATCAATGCAGGCCACAAGTGACGTAAGTATACATACAGGCTCATAGTGGTGTATGTGTGTATGGCAGACAACAAGACACATACCTCTGTGAACCCTATCCCTATATCTCTCCACTATCACATGATGCAAATAGGATTTTTGTCGATATCACAAGTAACATATAACAATGTAAAGTATGGCTAAAGTATCATGCACTGATTGGAGGCATCTATGGTCATGAAAGTGACAGATTTCCATGGCATCAGATTCACAACAACCGCAGACAGATGACATTGTCATTGGTCTGCACAGCAATCATCATCACCATAGGGTGAGACTGACACTACAGGAAATAGTGGATTAACTGTCAGTGTTACTCTAACGGAGTCTAGGGCACCCACACTGACAGCTCACACTACAGTCCTGGATGCCCCTTCCACATATGGAAACACTTGGCCCATGTTGCTCCACACAGGAGATTGATGGGTGACACCAGCATGTGGAGGCACCACTGTGGGAAGTTGCATTAGTGTAAATTGACTATCTAATCATGACTGCTGGGCCCATATTGGATTGGCCAACAGATGTGTGTGCATGTTGCAGCATAGACATTGATACCCAATGGACAAGTGTTACTGAGAAGGGGCTTGCTTAACAGATGTGGCACTCAGCTAAGCACAATCAGGGCACCAAGAACTCTGCTAATACTATAACACTGCTGTAGTGCTGCCATAACCAAAGATTCAATGGACTGTGCCACAGATAACATGCTTTTATTCTGTGCAGCTAATGCCACAATGACCTGACTGTGTCTGTGCTCCTTTCCTTCATGCAGCACACACAGCTGGTGTACAACATGATCTGTGGCATGGGCAAGTGCACAAATGTCAGATTCATGATGTCAGATGCAGGAGTAGACAGACACCCTCTGACACATATCCATACACACCAGCCAAACACCTACATCTACTGTGCTGGGCAGTATAACTGTATTGTGGGGAAGTGTCAACATCACATGCAGATTCAACATGGGACTGTGGTCCACAGGCCTCATCCTGTTCAGCATCTGATGTCTCCACATTGTCAGAATGGGTGGAGATGTTTTCCTCCATATCTGAGGCTACAGCTTCATCCACATGACTGTCACTATCTGGGCTGGACTGTATAACAAAATCAGTGTCCTGTATGCCAGTGGCCATGCTACCATAGTGAGATACATCAGATTCTACCTCAGCATCAGTGGACAGGATAATGGAGTATGAAGGCAGTAGATGTCTAAAAGAAGACAGAGATGACATGGGTCAGGCAAACATGATTATATTACGTGTTGGATATCATTACTGACATATGCCACAGATATGTCACTATAATGTTACAGATGCTTAGGACTTACTAGGAGGTTGCATCTAAGTATGGCCAATGGAACCTGTATAACAGAGATTTGACAATTATGTTACATAAGCAAGATACATGACGTATGTGAGGAATACCAACATAACACACAACTGACATGTCTTTGTGGCAATCCGGAGCCAGAGGCGAGGGATGAAATGCAACTGTTGCAGGGAAACAAACACATAAACATTGTATTATTGATCACATACTTGCCAACATGTACCCTTCTAACAGAGGTGCAACACACAGTAGATCATATATACACATACCAGTTGGTCACGGCTAAGGTGCCGATGCTGGCTGTCTATACAGGGGTAGAAGGACACGGCATTAATGGAGGACAGCAACAGGCATAACAGCAATAACATGTAAGAAACAGAGGAAATAGCATACCAGTTACACCCTCCCAATGTGGTGAGATTTTCTGTTGTAATGCAGATCCTGCAGTGGGAAAATACAGACAAAGAAAACACAGTTGTGTATGCAGGTATAAGTGCATGATGACATATATAACACAGCAACAGAATACTGTGATACTCACATGATGTAAAGTGCACCTGTAGGTCAGATGTCCCTGTGTATGAAAAATGAGACATTAATTTCATACAACACAGTTATGTTACACAGTGGTGCAGGCTATGAACCTGGAGGGAAACCATACCTAGTCTGTTTCTTGGTGCACCTGCACAGGTTATGTCCCCATAACATGCACCTGTAGGTTACAATGTCAGGAAAATATCAGTATGATAGTATACACCATTGGCATGACAGGAGACAGAGGAAATAACAGGTAATGGTCACAGTAACAATATATGGAGACATTCACCTGTTTTGTATTGCTGATGTGCAGAAGTGGATGGACCTAGGAAAATTAATTCAGACAGCATTAAGCATGTTAGCTGTAGTGTTATGTTTGTGTGACCTTCCACAGCATTATTTATTTTGGTGAGGTTGGTCCACACCTCATTCCTCCTAACTGCATTTCCTGTCTGTCTAAGGAGTCTCCATCCATTATTGCACAGAACATCTGTTATTACTGCATTTTCTTGTGGCAAAAAATTGCCACCCCTAGGTCTGTCTGCCATCTGGAAGACAGTTATATGCACATGGTTAGATTAATATGACATCCCACATATGGAGATGATTATGTTGACAGTATATGTGAACTTAATCTATTTTGCGCACTTCAAAATTACATGAAATAGTCTCTGTGCTGTCTAGTATTGTAACATATAAAACATATGATATAAAAACAATGTCTGAATACATAAGACATGGAACAACAGCATAACTTGTGATACATGTAGAGGCTGTATGTGAAATCTGAACCCACTACAGAACAAATCACAGCAGTAGAAGGCCAGCCACAACACCATTGTACCACATGATCCACACAGTCTGCATGTAGTTCACATTAACATGTTATTCATAACATGTGTGTAAAACAATAATGTTGGATGGCTGTCAGACACATCCTATGTTGGTGATAGATGTTATGTAACGTGATCCTAAACAGACAAACTGGATAAAAAGCAGTCATAGGAGCCTGAATTGTTATGCATGAGTAGCTTTTATCAACACAATCAATAGTGAGCAGTGAATGCTATCTCCATTTTGTCTTCATGAGATAAAAATCAGTAATAACTATTACTCTTAGCAGAAATTACCTGTACAGTAGTATTTGAACAACTTATGGAAACCATTGGAAAACCTCCTTGTACATAAGCATACCACAGACAGTACATGGTAAATAGACATAAACATGGATATAGTTTTATTGTGGCAATATTTATTGCACGTTTTAATAAACATCATTGAATAAATATCCCTAACATAACTACAAATACATATAACATAGCAACGTACGGATACTGTTAGAAAATGTAGGTTTCCATAAGTACACCACAGAATGTACAGTCATCAGAAATATCTGAGGATGTTTCATTAGTGTGTCCTTATGTACTGTTCACTAGTGTGCTTTACATTTTTTTTTTTTGTACAAGTGCATATCGGGAAGCACTGCTTGTAGTGATGCAGATGTACCGACTTGTATGCATACGAGTCAATCCTACCCCCTAAAGTAAGTCATATACATTTTTGTATTGAACATAATTTTCCCTAAAAGCATCTGTTTAAGCATATACACATACATTTCTAAGGAGTAATGATAATATAGGACTGCAAAGAGTGAAACATATTCCACCACAACGATGCTAGCAGATGCAACCTTATCTTTGCAGCTACCTGTGAGTCAGGTATAAATGAAATTCAGACCATCTAGGTGCACACGGCTTTTAAGCGCCATTTGTACTATTCATAATTAATGAGGTTCATTAAAATTCAAGGTTTTGGAATTCCATTTGCACATGTCCATGTAAGTTCTCAAAATTTGGTGCCTTAACCAATAGCTTGGTATAATGGGATGGTGCTCCATGCAAATACTTAATAGGTATCATTAAATGGGACCACATGTAGCACATACCCGTTACCTTCCAGTGATCTGATGCCACCCCATAAGTGCCACTTTTAAGTTGTGATCTTTGATACATTCACAGATCGGACTATTGCAACCTGTGAACTAAGTGGGACCTTAGTGAGCTATTCATTGAAATTTGCTGTATCAACATTCTCATCAAGATGGCTACATCAAGGAGGCTTCTACATGTCTGGGTGTCCAAATGGACTTAGGATAAGACCACCCAGATGCTGACCATCAATGTTGGAGTGGAGTATCATATGAGAGCCAGACCACAGAACTTCACGACATCTAGAATTGGATTGCGAGGGAGCACTGATGTCATATGGGAATCTACCAAACTGGAGTGCAGGATTGCCACCACTATGATGACCTGCATCAGAGGGCTGCTTATGATCTTCACCAGAAGGTCATCAATGTGTGGGGACAGCTATGGATGCTACAGTAAGTTTCGTAATCCTAAGTGTACCCCTACATTCTTAAGGAAAATAGAGATATAGTTGTGACCTACATGTCAGATATGTGCCTTTTAAACTCATCATTTAGCTGTTCTGAAATGAGCTCATCTGGATAATCAAGAAGGCAAGGTGACTGTTCTGTCTATAATTATCGGTTTGATTCCCATTGTGGTTATTTGTAGAATATTGTTTATCATGTACATACTATTAAACATTAGATCTGTTTGTTTTCCAAGTTATAAGTGCATGATTTTACACAACCAGTATGGCCATGTGTCACTGGCGCCTATAGCACCTAGGTCACTGATGACTCCGTTATCTGTAATACTCTGAGAGTATTGCACAGCCTACTTCTGTATGTGTGAATACTAAGTCATGCAGACACCCCTAAGTAGTTCTGATTTACAAAATGCACAGTATTGTTAAATGTCTGTTTGTTGAACAAAGTGTTTACTATATGTTGTAAGCTGTAAAAGTTGACGCTATCTGACAGTTGTGAGGAGCTTGAGGGCCAATAGAATTTATGTGATGGATGGATGTATATTCCTCCATTATGCACAGGAATGTGGTTACACACACAATAGTAGTTTGTTAAGAAGGAAAGTATTGTGCTGTGTATTAGCTCAGCATGTTAAACAAGAGGCCAATAAGCATATATTGTGGCTAAATGTAGGTGCATGTAGGGGGTATCTTTCATTAAATCTTGATGTGTGTGTGTATATAGACATTTTGAAAATGCTTGTATAGATACCTGATTTTTTATGTTTATGGGTGTTTTGCACATGCTTGCAACTATAGCATTTATTGGTCAGATGTCTATGAATATCTCCATTATCTGTAATTTTTCTGCCAAGAACATCTATTTTGCTACAATTCTATGTGTAAAACTTTGAACATAGTGGGATAGTTCTGTAGAATGAATATGGAATATGATAACACTGGCAAATGGAATGTACTGTATACATCTGTCATTGTTTATTAACTCCAATTCACCAAACTTCTCATACTGTTATTTCGAGGGAGTGAGATGGACTGAGATACACTTTGACTATGCATCAGGGACATTTGTGGTGTATAATTTCTTATATAACAACAAAATATATGTATATATTTTCTACCCTCCTACCTAAACTACATTCTGATATCTGTGATAAACAGGAATTAGTTGTCTGTTAAGAGCAGCTATGTGTTATATGACAGTGTTCCACTGTTTGAGCTATGAAATATTACAGTTGTATTTTTGTATTGTGACCACTGTGCTGACACGCAGTCATGCTTGCATGTTTTTGTTTACAAATGCACATCACATGGTGAAAGTTGAACTCTATTTTATTCATAAACAGACCAGTAGAACAATACCAAAAACCAAAAACGAAAAACAAGAAATCAGGTAATCCACAAGTAGTAACGATAGTCCCAAGATAATGCCCTGAACGTAAGTTTATTTTCACAAAAGCAAACGTTTTCGCTACTGTTAAGACAGCAACTTCTTCAGAGAAACTGACAAAAAAGAAGCACCAAATATTTATACAAGTATATAAATCTACCACATCTACTGTTAAAAAGTTAAAAGTGGCATCAAAGTTGAGGCTATTGATGTTACTGAGAAAAGACCAAGAGTCTTTACAAACTTGTGGAATTAGCTTTAAATACTTAGAAAGAATATTACCAACCAGTTTTGCACATGGATATGTCATAGAGCCACGGCCATCAATTAGGGGTCTCATAGGTGGATTGTTTTGATCTTTATGTATCTTTGGTATACCAAAGATTATAGGAGTTTAGATGCTTTTAGCGTACCAGGTTTAAATGAAAACTGTAACATAACTAGTATATTGAAACTGAAAAGTACTTTGAGGTAATATATGTGAATCTTTTACTGTAATTTTAACATGTGACTATAAATACAGTAAAGAAAAAAAGAAAAAAATAGAAGTATTTTTCACATATATATTTTTTTATGTGAATTGTAATTTTTATAGACGCATGTATATAGCAGTTAGATTTGTCCTCCTATATGCGTACAATTTCTACTTACATAGTGTACAATTTGACTTAGTGAGTATATATCTTTGGCACATAGTAGTTAGTATTTTTCTACATGTGTAGTTTTCATGATTTCACCTGACTTTTTTTAAACACTACTTTTAGAGGTGCGTTACCGTTTTAAACAACAACAGAAGATATGGAATATTAAATGCTAGATAGATATATATGTTTTTAACCAGCGTATTAGTAACTGTTTTTTTTGCACTGGTTGAAACTAATGTTTTGTGCTTGTGAGAAAATTTTTTTGTGCTTTTTTTGTGCCTTTTTATGTATTACTAACCTTAGATAGGGAATGTCAGCTTAAACTGCTTTATAAAAAAAATATATTTTTACTACGGTTTATTTTTAAACAATTCTTAAATTTTAAACATGCTAAATGTCATTTAATGGATGGTTTTATGTAAACTAATGTGACGTAGAGCATACGTATTAGCGCCACTGCAAGTTTAAATATTTGGCGCTTCTTTTTTGTCAGTTTCTCTGAAGAAGTTGCTGTCTTAACAGTAGCGAAAACGTTTGCTTTTGTGAAAATAAACTTACGTTCAGGACATTATCTTGGGACTATCGTTACTACTTGTGGATTACCTGATTTCTTGTTTTTTGTTTTCTATTTTATTCATCTTATAATGTGTAAGCCATGTTCATGTTATTACCCCATCACTGCACAGTCATACCTCTGATTTGTCTGACTGCAGTTCCTCCATGCAGTTACAGATCAGACAGATTAGCTAGGCATGTAGGTGTCAGGCTAGTAGTATAAACATAGCTGAGAGTCACTGGGTTGAATCTCAGGTCTTCCAATCTGTGTTCATTAGTCTTAAAGCATATAAAGTATATATTACAGAATATGCAATATAATTCAAAGTAAAGGTTAGAGAACATGAGCTGCTCACAGCATTGCACTACTATTTTATACCTTAATAGTGTCATTCATACATGCTGGCACTGTTATTTCATACCTGCATAGTGTCATTCATACATGCTGGCACTGTTATTTTATACCTGCATAGTGTCATTCATACATGTGGGCAATACTATTTTATACCTGCATACTGTAACTCATACATGTTGGCACTGTTATTTTATACCTGCATAGTGTCATTCATACATGCTGGCACTGTTATTTTATACCTGCATAGTGTCATTCATACATGCTGGCACTATGATTTTATACCTGCATAGTGTCATTCATACATGCTGGCACTGTTATTTTATACCTGCATAGTGTCATTCATACATGCTGGAACTATTATTTTATACCTGCATACTGTCATTCATAAATGCCGGCACTACTATTTTATATCTTCATAGTGTCATTCATACATGCTGGCACTGTTATTTTATACCTGCATAGGTTCACTCATACATGCTGGCACTGTTATTTTATACCTGCATAGTGTCATTCATACATGCTGGCACTATGATTTTATACCTGCATAGTGTCATTCATACATGCTGGCACTGTTATTTTATACCTGCATAGTGTCATTCATACATGCTGGAACTATTATTTTATACCTGCATACTGTCATTCATAAATGCCGGCACTGCTTTTTTTATACCTGCATAGTGTCATTCATACATGCTGGCACTGTTATTTTATACCTGCATAGTGTCACTCATACATGCTGGCACTGTTATTTTATACCTGCATAGTGTCACTCATACATGCTGGCAATGATATTTTATACCTACATAGTGTCACTCATACATGTTGCCACTGATATTTTATACCTGCATAGAGTCATTCATACATTCTGGCACTGTTATTTTATACCTACATAGTGTAATTTATACATGCTGACACTGTTATTTTATATCTGCATAGTGTCATTCATACATGCTGGCACTGTTATTTTATACCTACATAGTGTCATTCATACATGCTGGCACCACTATTTTATACCTGCATAGTGTCATTCATACATGCTGGCACTATTTTATACCTATACAGTGTCACTCATTCATGCTGGCACTACTATTTTATACCTACATAGTGTCATTCATACATGCTGGCACTGTTATTTTATACCTACATAGTGTCACACATATGTGCTGGCACTATTATTTTATACCTATACAGTGTCACTCATTCATGCTGGCACTGTTATTTTATACCTGCATGGTATCATTCATACATGCTGGCACTGTTATGTTATACCTGCATAGTATCATTCATACATGCTGGCACTGATATTTTATACCTGCATAGTGTCAGTCATACATGCTGGCACTATTTTATACCTACATAGTGTCATTCATACATGCTGGCACTGTTATTTTATACCTGCATAGTGTCATTCATAAATGCTGGCACTGCTATTTTATACCTACATAGTGTCACTCATACATGTTGGCACTGTTATTTTATACCTGCATAGTGTTATTCATACACGCTGGCACTGTTATTTTATACCTGCATAGTGTCACTCATACATGTTGACAGTGTTATTTTATACCTGCATAGTGTTATATATACATGCTGGCACTGTTATTTTATACCTGTATAGTGTCATTCATACATGCTGGCACTGTTATTTTATACCTGCATAGTGTCACTCATACATGTTGACACTGTTATTTTATACCTGCATAGTGTCATTCATACATGCTGGCACTACTATTTTATACCTACATAGCGTCATTCATACATGCTGGCACTTTTATTTTATACCTGCATAGTGTCATACATACATGCTGGCACTGTTATTTTATACCTGCATAGTGTCATTCATACATGCTGGCACTGCTATTTTATACCTGCATAGTGTCATTCATACATGGTGGCACTGTTATTTTATACCTGAATAATGTCACTCATACATGCTGGCACTGAGTTTTTATACTTGCGTAGTGTCATTCATACATGCTGGCACTACTATTTTATACCTACATAGCGTCATTCATACATGCTGGCACTTTTATTTTATACCTGCATAGTGTCATACATACATGCTGGCACTGTTATTTTATACCTGCATAGTGTCATTCATACATGCTGGCACTGTTATTTTATACCTGCATAGTGTCATTCATACATGCTGGCACTGTTATTTTATACCTGCATAATGTCATACATACATGCTGGCACTGTTATTTTATACCTGCATAGTGTCATTCATACATGCTGGCACTACTATTTTATACCTACATAGTGTCATTCATACATGCTGGCACTGTTATTTTATACCTGCATAGTGTCATACATACATGCTGGCACTGTTATTTTATACCTGCATAGTGTCATTCATACATGCTGGCACTGCTATTTTATACCTGCATAGTGTCATTCATACATGGTGGCACTGTTATTTTATACCTGAATAATGTCACTCATACATGCTGGCACTGAGTTTTTATACTTGCGTAGTGTCATTCATACATGCTGGCACTACTATTTTATACCTGCATAGTGTCACTCATACATGCTGGCATTGTTATTTTATACCTGCATAGTGTTATTCATACACGCTGGCACTGTTATTTTATACCTGCATAGTGTCATTCATACATGCTGGCACTGTTATTTTATACCTGCATAGTGTCATTCATACATGCTGGCACTGTTATTTTATACCTGCATAGTGTCATTCATACATGCTGGCATAGTTAATTTATACCTGCATAGTGTCATTCATACATGCTGGCATAGTTAATTTATACCTGCATAGTGTCATTCATACATGCTGGCACTGTTATTTTATACCTACATAGTGTCATTCTTACATGCTGGCACTGTTATTTAATACCTGCATAGTGTCATTCATACATGCTGGCATAGTTAATTTATACCTGCATAGTGTCATTCATACATGCTGGCACTGTTATTTTATACCTACATAGTGTCATTCATACATGCTGGCACTGTCATTTTATACCTGCATAGTGTCATTCATACATGCTGGTACTGTTATTTATACCTGCATAGTGTCATTCATACATGCTGGCACTGTTATTTTATACTTGCATAGTGTCATTCATACATGCTGGCACTGCTATTTTATACCTACATAGTGTCATTCATACAGTCTGGCACTGTTTTTTATACTTGCATAGTGTCATTCATACATGCTGGCACTGATTTTTTATACCTGCATAGTGTCACTCATACATGCTGGCACTGTTATGTTACACATTAATAGGGTCACTCATACATGTTGGCACTGTTATTTTATACATGCATAGGGTCATTCGTACATGGTGGCACTGTTATTTTATACTTGTATAGTGTCATTCATACATGCTGGCACTGTTATTTTATACCTACATAGTGTCACACATACGTGCTGGCACTGTTATTTTATACCTATACAGTGCCACTCATTCATGCTCGCACTGTTATTTTATACCTGCATAGTATCATTCATACATGCTGGCACTGTTATTTTATACCTGCATAGTGTCATTCATACATGCTGGCACTGATATTTTATACCTGCATAGTGTCAGTCATACATGCTGGCACTATTTTATACCTGCATAGTGTCATTCATACATGTTGGCACTGATATTTTATACCTACATAGTGTCACTCATACATGTTGGCACTTTTATTTTATACCTGCATAGTGTCATTCATACATTCAGGCACAGTTATTTTATACCTGCATAGTGTCACTCATACATGTTGGCACTGTTATTTTATACCTACATAGTGTCATTCATACATGCTGGCACTACTATTTTATACCTACATAGTGTCATTCATACATGCTGGCACTGTTATTTTATACCTGCATAGTGTCATACATACATGCTGGCACTGTTATTTTATACCTGCATAGTGTCATTCATACATGCTGGCACTACTATTTTATACCTACATAGTGTCACTCATACATGCTAGCATAGTTATTTTATACCTGCATAGTGTCATTCATACATGCTGTCACTGTTATTTTATACCTATACAGTGCCACTCATTCATGCTGGCACTGTTATTTTATACCTGCATAGTATCATTCATACATGCTGGCACTGTTATTTTATACCTGCATAGTGTCATTCATACATGCTGGCACTGATATTTTATACCTGCATAGTGTCAGTCATACATGCTGGCACTATTTTATACCTGCATAGTGTCATTCATACATGCTGGCACTATTTTATACCTACATAGTGTCATTCATACATGCTGGCACTGTTATTTTATACCTATGTACTGTCACACATACGTGCTGGCACTGTTATTTTATACCTATACAGTGCCACTCATTCATGCTGGCACTGTTATTTTATACCGGCATAGTATCATTCATACATGCTGGCACTGTTATTTTATACCTGCATAGTGTCATTCATACATGCTGGCACTGATATTTTATACCTGCATAGTGTCAGTCATACATGCTGGCACTATTTTATACCTGCATAGTGTCATTCATACATGCTGGCACTGTTATTTTATACCTGCATAGTGTCATCCATAAATGCTGGCACTGCTATTTTATACCTACATAGTGTCGCTCATACATGTTGGCACTGTTATTTTATACCTGCATAGTGTTATTCATACACACTGGCACTGTTATTTTATACCTGCATAGTGTCACTCATACATGTTGACACTGTTATTTTATACCTGCATAGTGTCATTCATACATGCTGGCACTACTATTTTATACCTACATAGTGTCATTCATACATGCTGGCACTTTTTTTTATACCTGCATAGTGTCATACATACATGCTGGCACTGTTATTTTATACCTGCATAGTGTCATTCATACATGCTGGCACTGCTATTTTATACCTGCATAGTGGCACTGTTATTTTATACTGAATAATGTCACTCATACATGCTGGCACTGAGTTTTTATACTTGCATAGTGTCATTCATACATGCTGGCACCACTATTTTATACCTACATAGTGTCACTCATACATGCTGGCACTGTTATTTTATACCTACATAGTGTCATTCATACATGCTGGCACTGTTATTTAATACCTGCATAGTGTCATTCATACATGCTGGCATAGTTATTTTATACCTGCATAGTGTCATTCATACATGCTGGCACTGTTATTTTATACCTGCATAGTGTCATTCATACATGCTGGCATGGTTATTTTATACCTACATAGTGTCATTCATACATGCTGGCACTGTTATTTTATACCTGCATAGTGTCATTCATACATGCTGGTACTGTTATTTATACCTGCATAGTGTCATTCATACATGCTGGCACTGTTATTTTATACATGCATAGTGTCATTCATACATGTTTGCACTATTATTTTATATCTGCATAGTGTCATTCATACATGCTAACACTGTTATTTTATACTTGCATAGTGTCACTCATACATGTTGACACTATTTTATACCTACATAATGTCACACATACATGTTGGCACTGTTATTGTATACCTGCATAGTGTCACTCATACATGTTGGCACTGTTATTTTATACCTGCATAGTGTCATTCATACATGCTTGCAATGTTATTTTATACCTGCATAGTGTCATTCATACATGCTGGCACTGTTATTTTATACTTGCATAGTGTCATTCATACATGCTGGCACTGCTATTTTATACCTACATAGTGTCATTCATACATTCTGGCACTGTTTTTTTTATACCTGCATAGTGTCATTCCTACATGCTGGCACTGATTTTTTTATACCTGCATAGTGTCACTCATACATGCTGGCACTGTTATGTTACACGTACATAGGGTCACTCATACATGTTGGCACTGTTATTTTATACATGCATAGTGTCATTTGTACATGCTGGCACCTTTATTTTATACTTGCATAGTGTCATTCATACATGCTGGCACTGTTATTTTATACCTGCATATTGTCATCCATACATGCTGGCACTGTTATCTTATACCTTCATAGTGTCATTCATACATGCTGGCACTGTTATTTTATACCTGCATAGTGTCACTCATACATGCTGGCACTGAGTTTTTATACTTGCATAGTGTCATTCATACATGCTGGCACTGTTATTTTATACCTGCATAGTGTCATACATACATGCTGGCACTGTTATTTTATACCTGCATAGTGTCATTCATACATGCTGGCACTGCTATTTTATACCTTCATAGTGTCATTCATACATGGTGGCACTGTTATTTTATACCTGAATAATGTCACTCATACATGCTGGCACTGAGTTTTTATACTTGTGTAGTGTCATTCATACATGCTGGCACTACTATTTTATACATACATAGTGTCACTCATACATGCTGGCACTGTTATTTTATACCTACATAGTGTCATTCATACATGCTGGCACTGTTATTTAATACCTGCATAGTGTCATTTATACATGCTGGCATAGTTATTTTATACCTACATAGTGTCATTCATACATGCTGGCACTGTTATTTTATACCTGCATAGTGTCATTCATACATGCTGGCACTGTTATTTTATACCTGCATAGTGTCATTCATACATGTTTGCACTATTATTTTATACCTGCATAGTCTCATTCATACATGCTGGCACTGTTATTTTATACCTGCATAGTGTCATTCATACATACTGGCATGGTTATTTTATACCTACATAGTGCCATTCATACATGCTGGCACTGTTATTTTATACCTGCATAGTGTCATTCATACATGCTGGCACTGTTATTTTATACTTGCATAGTGTCATTCATACATGCTGACACTGCTATTTTATACCTACATAGTGTCATTCATACATTCTGGCACTGTTTTTTTATACCTGCATAGTGTCATTCATACATGCTGGCACTGATTTTTTATACCTGCATAGTGTCACTCATACATGCTAGCACTGTTATGTTATACATAAATAGGGTCACTCATACATGTTGGCACTGTTATTTTATACATGCATAGTGTCATTCATACATGCTGGCACTGTTATTTTATACCTGCATATTGTCATTCATACATGCTGGCACTGTTATGTTATACCTGCATAGTGTTATTCATACATGCTGGCACTGTTATTTTATACCTACATAGTGTCACTCATATATGCTGGCACTATTTTATACCTACATGGTGTCATTCATACATGCTGGCACTGTTATTTAATACCTGCATAGTGTCATTCATACATGTTGGCACTGTTATTTTATACCTACATAGTGTCACTCATATATGCTGGCACTATTTTATACCTACATGGTGTCATTCATACATGCTAGCACTGTTATGTTATACATAAATAGGGTCACTCATACATGTTGGCACTGTTATTTTATACATGCATAGTGTCATTCATACATGCTGGCACTGTTATTTTATACCTGCATATTGTCATTCCTACATGCTGGCACTGTTATCTTATACCTGCATAGTGTTATTCATACATGCTGGCACTGTTATGTTATACCTGCATAGTGTCATTCATACATGTTGGCACTGTTATTTTATACCTACATAGTGTCACTCATATATGCTGGCACTATTTTATACCTACATGGTGTCATTCATACATGCTGGCACTGTTATTTTATACCTATATAGTGTCATTCATACATGCTGTTTACTTTTTGCAGGTGATGAAGACTACACTAGGAACCATGTGTTGTGCATCAAGCAGATGCACAGGCTGGGGGGAACAGTGCAGTGACAAAGATATGTTGATCACATTTTCACATTTTTTTTCCTAGAATAGATCTGATCATTGTTAGAAAACTGGTTTGTTTTGCATTTCCATGCATACTCCTACTAGTGCAAGAATACCCATTATGCAACTGTAAGGTAACTGCAATAGACTTACAGCCCCATATGTATTTCATAAAAATATGTTTACATATGAGTTAGGAGCATGCCATGTTTGATGAAAGCAATGCTGTGAATTGTATGTCACATCCTAGATGACAGTTATGTGCAACTGTCACAGTGCTTTTGATTGTGATGTTTCACATATAAGTTAATGGTTGTTTGCTTGTTGTTTGTACATTAGATGTTGGCACACTGTATGTCTGGCTGTGGTGCTTAGTGACTAATATTTTATGCATAGCTTAACTATTTACATACTGAATGGGTGTCTGCTGTCTCAGAGTTCAGATTGTTGCTTGGAGACTATATCTGGCATGCACTATTATTTATTTTTATTTATTTTCATTTTGATTACCAGGGAAGTCTACTGGGCCAAGAAGAACCCATTTTCAGTGGGGGCCCGGGGAGAAAAGCTCCAAGGCAGTACAATCAAAGTTACAAATGCACAAGATAAAAAAACAATTGAAGTGTACAAACAGCAGTATACCTAGAAGAACAATTACAAAATAAGATTTTTTTTTTTACACATTATTAGAAGTATTTACATCTTGCAGTCGACTGAGATTCAGCTAAACCATATTGGTTCAATTTAGAATTGAAATCGGACTGTAGATTGGTGCAGGGGGCGTTAGAGAACCTCAACTCAACTCAACCTGGGTAGCACTTCTGCCTACAACACTTTTGATGCTTTGGTTACAAAACACATGTATCCTGTGTTTAGGGATAGTTGTGTACACAGCCATTTCTGGTCTTCATTTATATCTGCTTGTTATGTAATCACTGATCAGCATTACACTGCATTTTGCAGTGAAATACATAGTGATGGCTAATAAATGTATGTAGGACATTGATACTTTAGTAGATAGACAGTACTGTTTGCAGGACATAACCTATGGGTTTATATGTCACATGTTGTCACTGTGTTTATGATTGTGCATTATTTCAAGGGTGTTCTGCTGCATTCCAAAAATTTTGTTGTGTCAGTCAATGACGATGCTGCATTGCTCAGCACATTTGCATAGAGCTTTTATATTTCACAATGGTTTGCCATCTCACAATATCTTCATTATACAAATTTAAATGGTGGCTGTTCACATGACTTATTACTTGCACAAACACCTGGGTTACAGCTGTGTGCAATTCACATATTCACACACCAACATAAATATGCAAAGCACATATACAAGATAGGAAAGATGGGACTGGATAGTCTCTGAGACAGTCTGGTTGTCAATGTAGTAAGGTATATATAAAGTATTGTACACTGCAGGTTATAGTACCTGTGTTATGTTATCAGTTTTGTAGTGGTCTGACAGTGTAGCAGTTGTTTTGCAATATAGACACGTCAGTGTTTCCTGTCACAGTATCATGGCATGCTTGTCTTTATATGTAATGATATCTATGTGTGCTGGCTGTGCACATGCTTGTCATGCATAATGATAGCTGGTAAACAATTGCTCAGGTGATGTCAAGATTTCCACAGATAAGCTACGTTATGCATGGCATAGCATGGCCTGGAGTAACCTGCTCATATTCTGTGATGGTTATAGTGGCTCTGACATGGGCTTTTATTGAAATCATCTATAACTATAGATAATAAAAGATAGAGAATGTGGTGTATTCATGATTATACAACGACCCCCCCCATTAAAATTCCAAAACGTACATGCTGATTGGTCAGCGTACACGTTGTAAATCAGAGTTATAGTAATGGAAAAAGGTCCGGTCACCCGGACTTTTTCCATTAGTATAACTCTTTTTTTGCAGCAACAGAGAACGCAAGATCTCCGTTGCTTTTTACACACTGTTTCGCTATGTTAAACTCCTTTAACATAGCGAGACAGTTTGTAAAAAGCAACGGAGATTCTCCGTTGCTTTTTTTAAAGCTGTCTCGCTATGTTAAATTCCTTTAACATAGCGAGACAGTTTGTAAAAAGCAACGGAGATCTTGCTTTCTCCGTTGCTTTTGCCCACAGCTCTGATGTACTGCATAAGCATACGCATGTGCAGTACATCAGAACTGTCACAGAATACCAGACAGCTGCAGAAGGGCAGCAAGGAGGCATTATACAATGCCATTATTTAAGAAAAGTAATTATTTTTTTTCTTAAATAATGTCATTGTATAATAGCAATAACCAACTTCTGGGTGTGGGTAATGCTTTGCCCTCGTGACCAAACCACACCAACCGTGGGTAAATCCAGCATTACCCACACCCAGGCATGGGTTATTGCTATAATATCCACCCACTAGCCATGCCTGTTTTTATCATACTCCTTATACATAATCCTTTTAGGCCATATCATCTGAGAATGTGGTTTTAATGACACCTGTAATGTATGGTGATATGCCTTGCTTCTCATATACAGAAATCATGTTGAAGGCATAGTAATTACTGTCTGTTACATTCTTGATGTGCATGTCAGATTGTGTTTAATGACAGCTATGTTTTTCACAGGAATGTGCGGCATGTAGACATGTGGTTTTCATTGGTATGGTTTGTATTCATGGCCTACATCGCATATAGTGGTACACTTGACTATGGGCATATTCTATTGTAATGTGTCATACTAATGTTTTCTGCCTGTGCACTGTATCTCAGTGGGTATGCTACGCATATTATGTACTTTCATTGTTATCATGTGATTCACCTTGACAGAGCATAGGACCCATGGATGCAAATCCATCAGACATCAGAGACAGCCAGACTACTGCTCGAGTCCTCAGATGATGACGATGATGACCATGATGGAGGCAACGATGATGACAAGGAAGAAGCTGGACCTGTACATGCCATCATCCATGCTGCACCCCAGAGAAGATGCCATGCACCACAATTTTTGGGACCAGATATAGAAGGTGATGACTGATGTCTTTCAGACACAGATGAGGGGCATAATGGGGTATTTCTTTCAGGATATGGCACAGGCTATGGAAGACTCATTGGGGGGAGATCATTTGTTATGTTCATTCCCATCAAGGTGGGCCCTCTGGATCATAAGAATTGTCTGTATGATCCACTTTTGTACTGCTTTCACCATGGTGTTTGATTGAACAGTATAGCATACATGTGCATGCAAAGCATTTTGCTGAAATGCTTATTTGATTTAAGGCCAACCGTATACTACAGATGTCGTATGACATTTTGCATTGTGTTGCACCATTTGCATAACACACATTACTACATTAGACATGCAGTCATCATGCTGAAGTCCATGTTTTTCTGCACTTGATGCATGCATTGCTCTATGTGGGCAGGCGCAGTACTCATTACATGTATGTGTATGTGCGCAGCATATTGTTGCTATGGCCAATGCACTGCGGCTTTGTATGTCACAGTTAAGCATTTTGCAGTTAACATGCTACTGACACAAGAATTCCACTGTATGCATGTTGACAGCAAATCACAAATAACATTTTGCCCATACTTCACAAATAATACAGTGAGATGGGTATGATTTGTGGGTTGCCATGTCATGTCTGTTGAACAGCAGGACATGTTCTTGCCCATGTGCTTTGTATAACGTGTCATGCTGTCACATTGGCATACTGTCTTTGAGTATGACATTTACTGGCTATGATGGTGCCATGTTATATCATTTAACTGTCTGCCATATGTACAGTCCTACTTTACAGAATGCATAGACCTCCACTTTACCGTTTATGTATACACTTTGGTATGCTGATTTATACAGGAACATTAAGCTATGCCTTCTTTGCCCTCTGTTACACTTCCACCAACATTCTTTATTCACATAAATACCCATATTTTGGCAAATGGTATACAAATACACTGATTTATGTACATGTCTCTGCACGTCTTTCAGTAAGAGTGATGTTTCTGCTAACTACCACATCAATAGCAACACCCTAAGTACGCAGTCAGTGGTAAGATACCTGGGCACACAGGTTGACAGCAACCTTACCTTTGATCACTATGTCTCAACAGTGGTAAGAAGGACATTCTGTATTGCTCATCTCATAAGTAAGGGCTTTTCTCCAGAAAAAAATAAGTTATAACCTCACTGTACTTTTCCCTCATCAGGCCAATAATCAAGTACAACACCCCTTCTGGTTTGTACCTTTCTATGCACCTGCAGCAATTGAAGAGATTACAAAGGTTCCACACAAGGAAAATTCAATGTCTTCAGCATCTGTCCTATGTGGATCATCTTAAATCACTGTCACTTTATTCTGTTTCATACACACTACTCATTGGCAATCTCTGTCCCTGCTTTATTGGAAATGCTGCATATCCGCAAATCAAATGGTACACGGGTTACTCGCTCTAAAGACCTTAACCTGGTATGTGACATTAATAGAACCTACTGGAGGGACAGATTTGTCTCCCAGAGGTTACCTCACCTTTGGAACAGACTCCCATTTTATGTTAAACAGAAAAGCTCACTGACCCTCTTCAAATGCAGTCTGGATAATTGGATGGGTAACCATAAATTCATCCTAGGGGTTCCACCTGTGTCCTTCTTGGACAGGGGCAATAAGGGTTGATTGTGGAAATAAGGGTAAAATTTGGCTAGGCTTGTAAGGGCCCTAGGGCCATTAGCCTAGTAACTTCCTGTGATCTTATGATCCTATCTATACATATTTCAATCAATAGAGAAACCCAATTGCATCTTGGGACTGAGGGCAGTCACTGAAGTTATGTTAATTTGCTGCACTGTTGTTTGCAGAACTGTCATTTTCTTGGTCACACTCATGGTCATATATAGATATATATATATATATATATATATATATATGTATATATATATTATATATAGGTTTACACTGCAAACCTTGAAATTGCTGCATTGGTCGACCAGCATGTGGTCGACTTGCAGTTTTCAAGTCAGCAGAATGTCAAACCGAAATGAATCGACTACACTACAGTGAATGGGTAGTGTATGTTGAGCATTGGATTAGACATTGTGCAGGGGGATCGTGGTTCAGTGAGGAACTGGGAATTAACCCATTTCCCCAGTGTAGTGCTATCTCAGAGGTGGGGGGTGCAGCTCCTCACATGGGGGGGTTCTGGGGGGGCATAGTCCCCCTGCAAAATAGTAGAATTAATGTACCACTGACTGTACAGTTTAATGGTATGTTAATGTGCATAGCAGGAGGTGAGTGACGTCACCTCCTGCAATGTCGAATACATCGAACCATGGTTCTCGATGTATACATTTTCTCTTTGGTTTACTTTTCGGCATTTCGAATTCCACATTTCTGGTTGATATTCTAAATACCAATAGTAAAACTATATAGTATATATATATATATATATATATATATATATATATATATATATATATATATATATATATATGCCTCTTGAACCTGGTCGACTTCTTCGAAACAGTCACCAAGGCTATAGATGAAGGGAAGGTAGTCCACACAGCCTACCTGGACCTCGCAAAAGCCTTCGACACCATACCCCACTCGGGCATCATAAATAAGCCCTCCAGCTTAAATATCAACCCCTATGTCATAAGATGGGTTGCAAACTGGCCCAAGGACAGAACCCACATGGTCAGAATTGCAGGAGCCATGCTAGACTCTAAACCAGTTACAAGTGGCGTCCCACAGGGCTCAGTCCTGGGACCGCTCTTGTTCGGCATATATTTTTCTGAGGTACAGGCCAACACGGGAGGACTATGGCTGACCAAGTTCACAGATGACTGAAAACTGGGTCCCATAATCGACTCTCTAGCTGACACAAGCATCCTCCAAAAGGGTCTCACAGAGATGGATAACTGGTGCCAGAGCCATGGCCTGAAGCTAAACGCCAAGAAGTGTATAGTCATCCCCTTTGGGAAAAACAAAGTGCCCATAAATTACCACATAGGCGGTAATCCATTAAGTACGGAGGAAGTAATAAGGGACCTGGGAACCCAAGTTGATAGTAATCTCTCCTTTGACAACCACGTTGCCAAAGTGGTTAGAATGAACTTCTATATAGCCCACCTTATCATGAAAGGATTCACATCTAGATCAAGGGAGGTCATTGTGCCCCTTTACTCATCACTCATCCAGCCCATAATTGAATACAATGCCCCATTTGGGATGTACCTTACCCAACACCTGCAGCAACTGGAAAGACCCCAAAAGTACCTCACCAAGAGGATCAAGGGTCTCAAACAGATGACCTATGCTGCTCAGTTAAAGAAACTCCAGCTCTACTCAGTTGCATACCGCCTACTTAGAGGCGATCTGTGCCTGACGTATAAAGTCATGTCCAACCCAGAATTAATGGACATGCTCCACCTCAAAAAATCCAAATCCACTAGAGCTACGCGCTCAAGGGACTTGAACCTCAACACATAAATTAATAGGACATGCTGGAGAGACAGATTTATAACCCAGAGGCTCCCAGCACTCTGGAATAGAATCCCTGTCCATATCAGGCAGAGCCACTCACTGACTCTCTTCAAGAGGAATCTTGACGAGTGGATGGGAGATCGTAGGTTTACCCCTGGGATCACTTCTGTGTCACTGCTAGACAGAGGCACAGTAAACTAACCTAAAAAGGGGCACAGTTAAACTCATTTTAAAGGGTGGCGAAAGCCAAACACACTCTGGCTAGGCTGATAAATGCCCTAGGGCATATAGCCTAGTATCAACCTATGAACCTATGAACTCCCACAAGTGTTTATTCCACATGTTGTACATTGGCATGACAGTATATATGTGTATGTTATGCCGATTCTTAGCATGTTTATCTATGCCTCTTGCTGTAAGATGACTACACAATACTGTGTGTGTGTGTGTGTGTGTGTGTGTGTGTGTGTGTGTGTGTGTGTGTGTGTGTGTGTGTGTGTGTGTGTGTGTGTGTGTGTGTGCATGTGTGTGTCTGCCCATGTGACATGCATTAGCCATACACTTCAATGTAGCTTGGGTTGACTTCACCATTACCCTATGTGCTGTACACATGCATTTGTAATGTGCTCCCTTACATAGTGTTGTCCTGCCTGCTTTATTATTTGCCTACTTAGCTTTGCTGGCATGTCCTCCTTGATGTGGGCCTGTGTTGCCAACCTCCCTCCCTCCTTTGAAGGTATGGTATGTATCTTTCACATATGCATGGTATATGTTCACCTTCCCTTGAATTATCATCCATTTTTATATAGATATTTTGTTAGAAGGTCAAATTGTGCCAGTCCTATGGCCATTATCCAGATGCAAGACATATATATATATACAGAAGTTGCTGGCCATTGGTTGCATTATATCCTTGTTCATTTTATACTTATGTGTTACATATTAACAAGAGTAATTTGTCATAATTCAAGTGCACAACCTGATAATAGTTATATAGCATTAATTGTACTTTCCAGGATGTGTACTATTACATGTCATTGCTGTGTGTATGTGTATTGACATTGCTTTCTGATAGTTTCCTGTTAGGCCAATAAAGGTCATACATATACATATACATATACGGTTCCCATTCAGAAGCCTGAAACATCATAAGCCTGAAAATCAAAATCCTGAAACCAAAAGCCTGAAAATTCAGAATCCTGAAAACTCAAAATCCTGAAAGCCCAAAATCCTGAAAGACCAAAATCCTGAAACTCAAAATCCTGAAAACACAAAATAGACATACTGATGTCATTGTGGCTTTGCTATTGTTAGCCCTATGGTGTTAGGTCATTGGTTTTATTTTAGGCGGTTTAAGTGAGTTAGGGTTAGCGCAGGTTAGGCATGTATGCAATAGTGACAAATATTGGGGTTAGTGGTTTAAGTGAGTTAGGTTTAGGGTCAGGTGAGTGCGATAGTGACGGACCTTAGGGTTAGGGTTAGGGTCAGGGTCAGTTGGTAGATATTAGTGTCTTTATAGTGACATATTAGCATTATTTGTGTTTTCAGGATTTTGAGTTTCAGGATTTTGGTCTTTCAGGATTTTGGGCTTTCAGGATTTTGAGTTTTCAGGATTCTGAATTTTCAGGCTTTTGGTTTCAGGATTTTGATTTTCAGGCTTATGATGTTTCAGGCTTCTGAATGGGAACCACATATACACCTGTGTGTTGCCTCTGACATGGCATATGTCTGCGGCATATGCATTCCATTATACACGTGTTTGGGTTGTGTACACCTACTTATGTAATTAGCAGTCAGTTTATTGCTTTGCTACAGTACTGCTGTTGGGCACTGTGCTTAGTTGTTTACCTTTCCCATGCATGGTCAGAGGTCCTGTTCTGTCATCCTGGTATACTCCAGCATTTCATAGGCTGCATTTACTCATCTGTGCTGTTGCTTGGCTTACTTTCACTGCTGACAGACTATGTGGTTATGGGTTCTATATCCAACTGATACTGTGTGATCCCTGTGTATTACCCTACATCACAGAACTGCCATCACATGCAGGTATGACTGTCACACAGTTTGAAGCATGTCACAGTGTAATTGTTCATAGGTACATATGTATTTCTGCATTTCACCATGGCTGGTATACATCACTACCTTGTTTGTTAACTTTCTTTTGTCCATGTTGCAGTGTGCTGTCTGTGTACTGTACCTTTCCTTACTGTTTATTTCCAGTCTTTGTCTGTCATGTCTTGTGATGTGTTGTGTGTATACCTGCTGTTTTGCACTTCTCGTCCGCCTTCTCTGTTTTTTCTTTTCATTGTACTCCCCCCACCAAAAAATGGGACCTATTAAAATTGCTCATGCCCTTCTGACTGTCCTGCATTTTTTCCTATTCCAACATATGTTTAGTTTGTCCCTCTTCTTCACCCATACCCCCTATCTGCTTTTCTATCCCTCACTTTCATTAGGCGTTTGTGTTACTTGTGCTCTCTCCCATATTCTGCACCATTATTAGCTTCTGTTACCTCTGACAAAGTGGCCACAATTGCCTTTCACCTTTATTCATTTTTTATTAGACATTTTTCAGATTCCATTGGAGTCCATAATTTTCAGCAATTGTATTTTATTAGCACATGACTTACAGAAACATCCATGGCTGTCTGTGGGCTAAATGGAGGGATTGCTGAAGATGTACATTACTTTCAAATGTCATGCAGCTTACATTGGGCTTCTATAATTTTCATAGCTTTGTTAATGCACATCAAGCTTTATGAAATCCTTTTCATGAATTACAGAGTGGCTGTGATTGCTAGACAGTGTGCTGATGCTGCTGGTCAAGTTGGTACTGTGCCAACATATTCTAGTTCACTGAAGCATATTTCCATATTACAGGCTTAGGCCCAACTTTTGAGCTGTTATTGACAAAACGTGCTGGATTCCACAAACATTACAGAATATGACCCATAGTATGCACAGGAAATAATACTGTGCAGCATTTGGTCTACACACACACACACACACACACACACACACATATATATATATATATATATATATATATATATAGAGAGAGAGAGAGAGAGAGAGCACACACATTTTTCCCAAAGGCTCCACATTCAAACATGGGGTGGATATGACAGGTTTTTAGTCCCTGTAATTCATGTTGATTTCATCAATGGACACCAATTCACATGTTTTTTTCATTGCTGAGCAAATTGTTTATAGCTATCAAATTGTCTATAGTATTCATAATTACTGCCTCCTCACATTTGCCTTTTATCTCTTTGCAGACCTAAAATAATTCACTCAATTTAGAAAAATGCTGTTAATGGTGCTAATACCATCAAGAAAGCTCTTAAAGCACAAATTGTCAGTGAATAATTACATTTTAGATATTCATCCAGGAAGAAAATGTGCAGTCAGTGCATTGCATTCAAAAAAACGTTTTTTTTTTCAAAATCAAATCTTTTAAAAGTACTGAGATATCATTGTCATAATAGTCATAATAGATGATCTGCTTAAATTTGATCTCCAAATCACCATCTCTATCAAAAAGACTCACCAGAAACTCAGACTCCTTTACCAAAACAAAAGACATTTAACCAACTCAGCCAGAATAACTTTCTCCCATGCATTTCTTCTTCCCACCATCCTTTATAGCTCTCAATTATAAACAAATCTTAACACCACACTCATAACCAGACTTGAAACTACGTATAATACAGTTGCCAGATTTGCTACAAACCAAACCTACAAATCACACCGTTGCCTATCTCTTAAACAGTTGCAGTGGCTTGAATTCCCTCATTTGCTGCTACTACAGCAACTGTTAATTATCCACTCCATCCTCTATCTACCATCTTTCTGCCCTAGCCTTCAATCAATTATAACTAAATATTCCCCAACCAGGACATTACGCAGATCAGACCAAGACTCCCTACAGATTTATTAACCCAAAACCAAATCAGGGTGTTTACTTTATAGCTATAACCCTGCTACAACTTGGAACCAACTACCCCTAGAAATTAGGTCCCTTAATCAAAGAAAACATTTCAAACTAGCCACTCGGAATATCTAATAATAAATGGTCCTGCCATTGTAGTCATCCTCCCTGAAACTACCTAACCCTAGCTTCTGTCTCTCATCCCTCTTTTCTCTTCCACTGGCTGTCTTAATATCCATCTACCTCTCTGTCTCGTTGCTTAACCTCTACATTACCTTACTACTCCATCTGTACCTATACTGTATATAACTACTTAGAAATAATGAACACTGTTTTCCCTACATTGACATTGTACCTAAGTTTTTGTTGTAAAAACTCTGACATTGTACTCTACTGCTTTTCTGTATGATTTGTTGTAAATGCATTTTGCAGTTTGATCACTAACATTTATACCCAACTGTTTTCTGTACAATTTTATTGTAAAATGTTATTTCTCTAATTGTTTTAGCTGCCAGTGCAATTTTCTTGCTGACTTTATGTAAAATGTTAATATGGATTGCGGAGATTTTCTCCTCGGGTCTCCACTGAAAACGAGCAAATGCTCAGCTAGACTAACCCGGTTAACAAATGTAAAATAAATAAATAAATAAATAAAATAAATAAATTGTCATTGCTTTCATTGCCAGATATGGAACTCCTGGTTTATAGATTGAGCTAACAGATCTAGATGTTCAGTCAGAGAAACAGGTATTTTCCTTGACTAATAAACTGGAATCAAACAAGTCTAAAGAGTTATAAATACTATTTCTTTAATTTAATAATAATTTGATAGTTTCAATAGAAACATTTTGGAGTGCTTTACCTAGCATGACAAGTGAACTGTACAATTCTCTTGGCAGGGCATTTGGCATTTAAAGTTAGTTCAGAAAGGTTGCTGCTTGTCAGTTTGGCCATTCTGACTATGGGCGCAGTAAAATAAAAAAAAAAATCATTACAAATAGCGACTAAACATGTAATCAGTATTTATTAATTTTATTAATTTATTTATTTATCATTTATGAATTTATTTATCATTTGCTGACTGGGTTAGTCCCACAAAGCTAGTGGCTTCTTTTCAGGGGAGACCTGTGGTGGTATTTATACAACTAGGGAAGATGTGGCAAGGATATTGGGGAACTTCCACTACTCTTGCGAATGGGGACATTGTTTATTGTTGGACTTCCTATTTCTGGTTGAGACATGGAGGTGTCTCAGAGAAGCAAGAAGCAGTATGGTGAGCAGGAATATGGTAGAAAGTGTGGATACATGAGTTCCATTAAATGCAAATATGAATGCAAAAGAAGTCGATTATTTGCAAAGAGAAATAGCGATGGATGAAAAGGAACATGAAGGAGTAAAGATGCAGTGTGACAAGGGTCAAACAGGTCAGGAGACTATTTGAATGGCAGTCAAGTCATTCCAAGATTCAGAAATCTTGTTCCAAGAAGAGCTGTTTAGGGAACAAAGAGAATCGCAGTTGGGATGGGTTATTACAACCCTCCTATTGGGAGGTTAGCAGGATGTATACTTAAATAAACTTATAGAACAAAATGAATTAGAAAGTGAGAAAGCAGTATTGTGGGGTGAAATTATGGACAGAATATAAGAGGAAGAGACAGAAGAAATTAGAGGGGAGAATAAGAGGTTGTGTGGACAGACAATGGAAGAAGGAGAAAGGAAAGAAAGAAAATAGATGAAACTTGGAAGAAATTCTTAGTGAGAATAAACAGTAAGGAAGAGAAAGAACATGATAGATATGACATTTCAGATAATATAATTGTCCAGCTGGGGATATCACCAAAGGCGGCAAGAGATTTATACATATTAATAAAGATACATTTTGTGACATTCTTTTTGAGATAGTACAGTACATGGAAAAACTCTTGGAACAGTATGAAATTTAAAAAAAAAATTGTAACCCTTGGAATGCACTCAGTGGGCATGAAACCTGAGGTGAGGCTATGATTAAACATGACATTTAGGTGAGATGCCACTTCATATTGTAGTTCATGTAGTACACAGCCCGGGATGTCATCTGGTCCCATGGATGCTGTATTCTTAGCTTTGGAGAGTGCGTTTTTTACCTGTGTGGCCGTTATTACCGGAATTTGGCAATCTTCCAGTATTGAGATGGGCCATTTAGGGGATGAGAGGGGGGTGAAGTTGGCACTGAATTGATCTGCCAGGATATTGGCAATATCCTTGGGATCAGTATATTTAATGCCATTCTGTTTTAGCTCAGAGCAGATCTGAGCATTGCCATTTAGATTATTGACATAGTTATAGAATGCCTTGTGGTTGTCTTTGGAATCTTTGGCAATTTTATTTTCGTAACTAGCTTTGGAGGATTTTATGAGGGATCTCAGTTTCTTACTGAGGCTGGTAAGGGAGTTTTTTGCATCCTGGGATTTTCCTCTTTTCTGCAACAGTTTCTTCCTTTTGTTGTAAAGTTTGTTTATGGCAGGGGACCACCAGATTGGCTTCCTTTATTTGGATGAGAGCATCTTGGTTCTATTTGGGATGGCACGATTCATGCATGAGTGGATGACCTTTGAGTTTGAAAAAAGGCAAATGATTCTGCTGGGGAAGGGTGAGAAGGAGAAAATGGAGGCTAAAAGATGACCTAAAAATTTTCAAAAAGTGGAAAAAGTTAATATAAGTATAGCTTCACTGAATGTGGATAGCATAAAACTGATGTTAGAAGAATTATGGTGTTTGCATGGTGTGAAAAAATAGATGCTGAGGTAATTTGTTTACTTGAAGTACGATGTACAGATAAAAAGAAAAATGGTGGAATTTGAGATGATGTGGAAAAGAAAAGTGGTGTGGACTACAGAGAGTAAGACATGTTCAGGTACTGCATCATTAGTTAAAAATGAAGGCATTAAAATATTAGACAAAGGCCCCAAATCCAAACGGCTTGCTCTTTGGAGTCTTATCCCCATGGCAATCCTGCTTATAGATAGGCCTTACTAAGTTACTTACACTGAGACAGGTCTTTCAGAATCAGGGCAGACTTACACTGACAGCAACTATTTTAGAATCTGGCCTATAATTGTAGTGGTAGCAGGGAGAGTTTTAGTGTGTGATGTAAGAAAGGGGCAGAAGGCGTTTAGAATAGTTGTAGTGTATGCATACGCAAATGTAACTGAAAGAAAAGCATGCTTGAGGAAATTCAAAATTATGTGATAACAAATGTCTGTTATGGTGGGGAAACTTTAATTGTAATTTTAGAAAGGTGAAAGGGAAAACACCACAATATGCAAAAATGCTGAGAGATCGTAAATAAAGGTAAGATTAAGAATAGGTAAAGGGAGAGAGTATGCTTATACAAGGGAGTTACTTAAACACAGATTTGATTATATTTTATTTACAGATGACATGAAATAAATAAAAGATGGAATTAGAGAAGCAAAGTTTTTAGATCATAAAGCTATATAGGTAATAAAATGAGCAAATGAAAATATAAAAGAAGGATAAGGTTAAAAAGACTGACAGGAAAATTTTCAGGAATGGAATGTCTTACAAAATAAACAGGGCGACTGTGGGAAAATCATATAACAGCAAAACCATTTTATGACAGCTTGACAAAGTGGTGGATGGTGTATAAAGAAAAGTTTAAAAATATACTTAAAATTAGTGACAGGGCAATGGAAGAAAGCGACGAAGACATATAATATGCATAAAGAAATTTGTGAAAGAAAGGCAGGGAAAGGGGCAGGAAAAAGTCTTGAAGAAGAAAAAAACATTCTTTGAATACAATAAAGAAAAAATAGAAAGAATGATATTTATACAAAAGTATTACTTGAAAGTGAGAATAGAGTTTCCCCTATTTTAGGTAAGAAAATGAGATATAATGAGTCAAAATGAATGTAATGAAAGATGAAAAGTGGCAGTTAATATATAAACAAGAGGAAATTATGGATATAGTTGAAAGGTATGTACGGAATATGTATGAGAAAAAATGTGACAAGGGGTGTATGGAAAGCAAATAATATGAAAATGTAGGTGGTAGAAGAAATGGAAAAAAGAATTGAGAAGAAAGAGAAGATGCTATAAAGGATGGTAAATAAGATTCTGCACCAGCCCTTATGGATAAGGGTATAGTTTTTATAAAGAAATATCAGATGATGAAAAGGATGCTTTTCTGAAAATATTGAATGAATGTATGGAGGAAGGCATAGAAGATGAGAATTGTAAGGGGGTTGTACAATTTATATGAGAGAGAGGGAAAAGGAAAAAATGGAGACCAATTATGTTGGGAAATACTGACTACGAATATTTAAGAGGATTATCCCAAAAAAATGATGGGTATCATGAAAGAAGAATTGGATGAAGGGATGCATGCAGTTAAAGGTAAACGAGTGAATGAAATGCTAATGATGGTTAAAGAAGTGGTTGAGTGTAGAGATAAAGGGGAAGGAAAAGTTAGAGTAACAGCATGTGATGTGGTAAGGCATTTGATAGTATGGCTCATGGGGAAATGTTGAACATTTTAAAAGAATATGAGGTAGGAGGAAAAAACAAGAAAGATAGTGAGGGTAATTTTATGAAAAATGTTGTGTATCTGTGATGGTGAATATATGGGTAGGAAAAAATATGAGACCAGGAAGAGGGGTAAAGCAGGGTTATCCATTTTGCATGTTTGTGAGGGTAATGCATGCAATTATACAAATGTTAATGTTAACCTATGCAGATTATTTGGTCTTAGTAGCCAAGAACAAACATTAGATGAAAAAAAGATAATTTACAGAACAGAACACATTTTAGGTAAATTAAGACTACAGTTCAATAAGTCAAAAAATAAGGGGGTTGGAGATGTGGTAAGAATGGCAGGAATTTATTTTACCATTAATGAAATTGATGTTACAGCGATTAAGTGTGGAAGGGAGTAAGTAGTAATAGAGAGAAGTCATAAACGAAATACGAACATTGACAGATCGGTAGATTATGCTTCAGATGTCCCTTAGAAAAAGGCTATATATGCTAGACACACATATTTTAGAAAAGCTAGCACATTTAGGTGATGTGTACATGTCTCCAAGCTGTATGGAAACTGAATTATTGGGTATCCAGTCAAAGGAGGGATAGTTTATAATGGAAAAGAAATGTGGAGTTTGAATTTAATAAACCCAGTTGTTTTCTTAGCATCAATACATTTATTTTGGATGTTAAATAAAAGTCAACACTAGGGTCTTTTTTATTTATACAATGCCCCCTTTGGCATGTACCTAACCAAGCAAATCCAACAATTGGAATGTCCACAGAGGTTCCTCACTAAAAGAATACAGGGCATAAGTAACATGTCCTGTGCAGACTGCCTCAAGAGCCTATCCCTGTATTCCGTCTCCTACAGTCTGTTGAGGGGAGATCTATGCCTGGCGTACAAAGCATTATCAGACCATGTCCTGATGGACCTCTTGTATATCTGCAAAACAAACAGCACCAGAATTATCCATTCTAAAGACTTAAACCTTGCCTGTAAAATAAATAGGACCTGCTGGAAAGACAGGTATGTAGCTCATTGACTACCCCTTTTCTGGAAGAGGCTCCCCAACCATCTGAGACAGAGTTCCTTCTTAACCCAATTCAAGTGTAACTTGGACAATTGGATGGGGAATTCATCCCTGGTTTGGCAACTATGTCTCTAAAGGACACAGGGAGCCTGTAAATCGTTCATCTCCCAGGCCCCTGCTTGTAAATGTTTTTTCTCCCAAGCCACTGCTTACACTTATCAAGGACACAAGATCTTGTCAGAGTTTGGGATGTATGGCTAGGCTTAAAAAGGCCCTTCTGCTCATTAGCCTATAAACCTATAAAGGTATATGGATGGATTGTGGTAAGAAAAGGAAGAGAGAAATAAAAAGCTTAGAAGAGAAGAAATATGAAAGTAAAATAAAGACGTGGATAATTGGTATAAATGAAGTAGAAATGGAAAGCGAAGAACTGTATACAAAGTAATAAAAGCTAATTATTGTATTGATCTTGGGGGAAAATGTGGTTGAATACAAGAAAGCAATAAAGACAAGGCAAGAACATTTTGAATATTTTTTGAGCAAGTGGTTCATTATTATTATTAGCATTCGTTATTAGACAAACCACCAATGAAAAGTAACATGAAATATAAAATGATAGAACAAAAAATGTAGCATAGCTGTAACACTGAAGAGACATCACAACATTGTTTTTTGGATTGTAAGAAAAATTAAGGTTTTTTGGACATAATTCAAAGATGTTTAGGACTGAATAGTATTTAAAAACATTGATATGGATGTGGTGTTGTATGGGAAATAATAGGTTGGAAGTGGAAAAGAAAATGAAAAATGGGATAACATTGTATTAATTGCTATTTGTTGTTTATGGAAAGAATATGGGACAAATTGCTGTATAACAAAACAAAAGATGATTAGGAAGTAGTATGTGATATAAAGAAATGATTATGGTGGAAAGGACTGGGAAGATGAAATGGTGTTTGCATGTATTTAGGAAGATAAACATGTAAAGCGCTTTATTGTGATGTATAAAGCATGATATGAAGTGTAAATATAATGAATGTGTAAATAATGAAGGAAATATGGAAAACTGTTTATTTAATAAAACCACCCCTACACTTTCTGATAAGTGCCATGGGATGTTTTACATCCAACTGAGCTACCACCAACTCAAGCAGATGGGACATCAGTGTAATGTCTTATCTGAAGGACAACACACTGAGGAGTGCAGCATTCCCTTTATGTTGCACTGCATGTTCAGCTATCAAATCTGTCTGGTCCAGGAATAGAACTCACAGCATTCTAACAAAAACTTTATCTTTAAAAGTAAAACTATGTTATTTAGTATTAAATATCTTACAACCTTTTAATAGAGTGAATAATTTTTCAACACAGAAGAAAGTTCACTTAAGTAACAAAAAAACATATGAATTACACACACACACAAAGATTTCTTCAGGGAAAATTGCCTACCAAGTAACTTTGGTTTAAATAAAATCATTATTGTGTTTTTCATCCATTTTAGATTATTATTTTTTGTTATACATCACTGACAGTGTATACCAGGCTCCTGCAACCATATAATTAACGTAGTTTTAGAGGTTTATATGGTTGTTGATTTTGACGTTTTGAAAGATGCTTGAAAGCATATGAGATTTCTAACATGTGCATATGCATTTTTGTATACCCAGATATATATCTGTGCTGTTTGGCTTTTTTTCTTTGTTTTACAGTCTGAATTTTCATGCTGTTTAATGAGACATCCCTGTTTATGTTTATTATGCTTTTGTTGTAAACATGTGGAGCTGTATAGTTGGTAAAGTGGTGGGCACACTGATATCAGCTGACTGCTATGTAACAAGTGACTTTGCAATGCTGCCTGTTCATAAACATTAAGAAGATATTCTGCAGGATTCAAAAAACTCTGTGTAGTGTTTATGTAGAGCCTACACAGAGTGTTTCTATGTACATGAATTTGTGCCTGTGTTGGTGCCACACAATGCATATTAATGAAGCATGGTGCACTTAATCAAGGCTTCACAGTGCGCAACAGTGGTTTTTATTGGCCACAAAATATCTTCAGGAATGCAGATAGCATTTCTGTGTAAGGTTGCTGTCTGTAGCATGACAGTCGTACCTCTTAACCTCATACAGCAAGAAATCTGAATAAAGCTATAAGTAATGAGGGGACAAAGGCCCAAAAATAGGGGCAATTTTTAAATATTGCTCTTACAAACTTAAATAGTTGATAGAATAACAGGTTTTGCATTAGCATGAATTTTCTAAAGGGTATGAAATCTGAACCGTGAATGTCCATCATTATTTTATGAATTCAGTCCTCAATGATTTGCCAGTGATGTCCCAAACCCCACAATTTTATGAAAAACAGACCAAAAATTTGAAGCAAAAATCTGGACAGTCTGTGAAAATCTGTACAATTGAGAGGTATGATATATGATTTCCCTTGTTCAAAATTTGGCAGGGTCCCAAACATATTTAAATTAAGAAAAATCATACAAGGGACCCTGTCATAGATATGTCATCCTGCATTTATTAATTTCATATATTTTATTGTTTTTTTTTTGTTTCTCTCTTTTTTATTTTTTTTTTCCACATTTGCATGATGCTTACCTCTTTTGTGCATTCTACATTTTTATTTTTTTTGTTTTTCACATGTTTGCAAGATGCTTAGCTCATTTGCATGACTGGACCACTCATGTATCAAACATGACTCAGACAGCCAAAAATAGAAACTGGGTGCATTCAATTACTACCACTGGGCATTGTGCAAACAAACTAAGCAAGGGTGGATGTCAAGTTAACAATGAACACTAATATAAGGGATGTCATGTAACAAATCCTGTGCAATAGGTGCTAAGTCTAGGTCTGGAGTACAAATTGTTCTGGGTTCTAGAACAGGGCAAGCAAACTTTTCTCTTACTGTGTTGACACTGCAGATTATACAAATGAAGTGCAACATAGACAAGTGTTTTCTCAACCTTCTTGTGGCAAGACCTGTAAGTTTAGTACTACTGTACACACGATCCTGCGTTCAAAAACTGCTTATTCCATACACTTTTGATGTTGTTCCACATCACGTCATATTTCCTCTCACTCATAACACCTGCCATAGAGTAGCTGATATTGATATTTACATGTATGATGGCTGAAACACTAATATTGTGTCAGTTATTTACCTATAGGTACATAGGTTCATAGGTTGGTACTAGGCTATTGGCCCTGGGGCCTATACAAGCCCAGCCAAAAAGGTACCCTGGCTTTTGCCACCCAACAAAACTATTTACCTGTGCCACTGTCGAACAGAGCCACAGAGGTGATCCCCGGGGTGAATTTCCTATTTCCCATCTAATCATCAAGATTTTTCATGAAGAGTGCTAATGAGGAGCTTTGTTTGATATAGCTAGGTAGTTTATTCCAGAGTATGGGAAGTCTCTGGGACAGGAATCTATCCCTCCGGCATGTTCTGTTTATTGTGGTGACAAGGTTTTGGTCCTTAGAGTGTGTAGCTTGGAGGGATTGGGATTTCTTTAAGTGGAGCATGTCCAGCAGCTCTGGGTTTGACATAACTTTGTATGTTAGGCAGAAATCACCTCTGAGTAGGCAATATGCGATGGAGTAAAGCTGGAGTTTTTTGAGACGGTATGTTTGTGAGGTACCTCTGCGGCCTTTCCAGTTGTTGCAGATGTCTTGTGAGGTACATACCAAAAGAGGCGTTGTACTTTATAATGGGTCTAATGAGTGATGAGTAGAGGGGAACAATGACCTCTTTTTTTCTGGATGAGAAACCTTTTGTGATGAGGTGTGCCACGTAGAAGGATTTCCTGACTACTGTGGCAATGTGATTATCAAAGGAGAGACTACTGTCCACCTGTGTCCCAAGGCCTCTTATCACACTTTCAGTGTTAAGTATACTACCGCCTATGTTGTAGTTCATGGGTACAGAGTTTTTACCAAAGGGGATGACAATGCACTTTTTGGCATTGAGCTTGAGGCCATGGCTTTGACACCAGGCATCTGTCTCAGTGAGGCCCTTTTGTAGGATGTCCACATTGTTAGGAGTTTTGATTATGGCTCCTAGTTTGCAGTCATCTGTGAACTTCATTAGCCAAAGACCTTCTGTGTTAGCCTGCACTTCAGAGAAGTAGATACCAAACAGGAGAGGACCCAGGACTGAACCCTGTGGTACTCCACTTGTCACTGGTCTGAAGTCGGATTTGGAGTCTGCTACTTTCACAGTGTGGGTTCTGTCAGTGAGCCAGTTGCCAACCCATCTTGTGACATAGGTGTTTATACCTCGTTTAGTGAGTTTATCTATAATTCCAGAGTGGGGGATGGTGTCAAAAGCCTTGGCAAAATCTAGATAGGCTGTGTGAACCACCTTACCCTTGTCTATGGCTTTGGTGACTGCTTCAAAGAAGTCTATCAGGTTTAGGATACATGATCTGCCTTTTACAAACCTGAACTGGGTGGGATCCAGAGTTTGGAGATTGCCAATGTCTTTGTTTATAAGTTCCATGATGATATGTTCCATGGCCTTGCAGACCAGGTTCATCAGGCTAATGGGGCGGTAGTTCCCGGGGTCTGTGGTGGCTCCCCCCTTGTGGAGTGGGATAACCATTGCTGTGCACCATTCAGCAGGCACAAAGCCTAAGGTGAGGCTATGATTGAACATGGTACTTAGGTGGGGTGCCAGTTCATTCTGTAGTTCGTGTAGAAAGCAGCCTGGGATGTTGTCTTGTCCCATGGATGCTGTGTTCTTGGCTTTGGAGGGTGTGGTTTTTACCTGTGCAGCCGTGATTACAGAAACTTTGCATTCTTCTGGTATAGAGATGGGATCTTTAGGGGGTGAGAGGGGGGTAAAGTTAGCACTGAACCTATCTGCCACGATGTTGGCAATATCAGTTGGGTCTGTATATTTAGTGCCATTGTGCTGTAACTCAGAGCAGATCTGAGTGTTGCCATTGAGATTCTTGACATAGCTATAGAATGCTTTGTGGTTGTCTTTAGAATCAGTGGCAATTTTGTTTTCATAACTAGCTTTGGAGGATTTTATCAGGGATTGCAGCTTCTTACTGAGGCTGACCAGGGAGCTCCTCCACTCATGGGATTTTACTCTCTTTAGCAAGAGTTTCTTCCTTCTGTTGTACAGTTTGTTTATGGCAGGGGACCACCATATTGGCTTTCTTTTTTTGGAGGATAGCGTCTTGGTTCTGTTTGGGATAGCACGATCCATGCACTCATGTAAGTGCTTATAAAGTGCAATACATTTATATGGGTATTGTGCATATATTATCAAAAAGTATGACTGTGGGTATAATGTGTACTGTGTTCATGCAACTATATTTTTGCAGTTCCATTTGAATAACAGAGCTATACAAGTGGCTGTATATCAAATATCCTTGGAATTGCATTGCTTTTTATATTTGTTATTTTTTTTAATTTTTTTATTGCCCACTGTTACGCATTGCTTACCATCACTCAAACAGATGCACCCTGCCTTACTGTGTTTGCATGATGGTAAGCAGGGTGCAGCTTTTTCAAATGTAGCAAAAATCAGACTGTGCACTCTCAGTAAGTGCAATACATGAAATTAGCAGGTAAACTTATATTTAAAGTGGAATTGGAGGGAAATGTTAATTATACATTGAGCTTGATCTTTAGGAGACATGGCTGGTGTTGGAGAGGGTGGGTGCTTTTGAGAACAACATTGGGGTGTTCAGGAGTCCAAAGTCTTTGTTGGGCTCCTAGTTAAGGAGTATGGCCCATGCCTTTCGCAGAGGGACTATTCAGGTTCTCATTATAAGTCTGAAGCCTGGACTAGTTTGGCTAGGGCTTTGACCAGTGCAACAGGTATCCCATGCACTGGTGAGCAATATTATCATCAGTATGATGACCTCTGTAGGAGGAAGAGGGGTACCTTGAGCAGCGGATCAGGGAATTTATAGTTGAGAACACTCCACAGATGTGTAAGTATAAAATGCATTGACCAATTGTAAAAGTTATAGCTGAATAGAGTCAAGACTGGTGTTCATAATGGCATTCTGTTTTGTTTTTCTTTTCCCACAGCTGCTGAAGAAAGAGCCTCAAATATGAGGTCTCATGGAGCACACCTGGCAAGGATGAGAGAAGCATATTATTATGTATGCTGTGATGATGTGAGGTATTTCCAGCTATGCCAGGAGAAGTAGGGCAGTGGATGTGTGACATATGCCAGCACAGTTAGCTGGAATTTTGTAAAGAATTATGTGTCATTTGTATATTAAACTGATTTGTAGAGATGCTTGTGTTGAAAATGTATTTGTAAAGCTGCTTGTGTTAAAAATGTACCAACAGTGTGCTCTGCTGGACAGAAAAAGAAATATACATGTATTATTGTAACTGTTTAAATATATATGTTTTAACAGAGGATACTGGAAGAGAAGAGGTTAATCTCAAACTTTGAAAAATATTAAGAAAGTAAACTATTGGACCTAGACCATAAAGATAGTATCTTACAGTTCTGAATGCAGCCAGAGATAAAAATCTGTATTAGGAAGCTTCCTGCATTGTCATTGGGATGAGTTAATTGCTACTCTGGAAGAGTGGAGGTTTGAAATTGTTTTATGACCTCCAGGAGCTGCAGCATATTTTAGCAAGGCTCTGTGTGTGAGTGTATTATTGACACACTGGCACTAAATCCTAGCAGTTTCTAGCAGTGGGGGGTTGCATGGGAACAAGAAGTCAGATGACCAGATGTATGTGATGTCATTCTGTAATCCATAACTAAAAATAATGTTTAATGCTAGGTGAGAATGAAGTCTCAGAGCACTCTGTTTTTTGTAACTTGACAAAGAAGGATCTCTCACCTATTTCATCTTGCCTTGTTCTAGTAAGTAACCAGGGAATAATAATAATTATTTAGATCAGTCAGGAAAATATAGTGAGATTAGTTAAGTATTGTTTTCTGTAACTGTATGAACCTGTCCACCTGTGTTATTTTTAATATTTCCTATGATTGAAACTCTGATGTTTGTTATTAATAGATATTTAGTATTTTCATGTTCTTATATTATTTATCATTAAATATATTTAAACTTTTCTTTGTGGCTGGTCCTTTAGAGAGTATGTATATCCATTGCTGACACTGTGGCCACTCCTGAAAGCTTGGCTGTTTGGTCAACATTACCATTTGTATTACTATTAATTTCACTCAGTATAATTGTCTACCCTTGCAAGAGCCTTAGAGTAGCTGGCTTTAGGGTGTCTGGTGGCAGTGTAAGTACCTTATAGTCTGGGCAGAAGAGGGCATAGCTAGTAAATTTGTGCCAGCCTTTCCCAGGTATGTGTGTGTGTGTGTGTGTGTGTGTGTGTGTGTGTGTGTGTGTGTGTGTGTGTGTGTGTGTGTGTGTGTGTGTGTGTGTGTGTGTGTGTGTGTATATGTCTCCATTTTTAAATACTGGGTGTATCCATTTTTATTGCAAGTGAACATCACTCTCCAATGTCAGTGGTAAGGATTGAGGCTCCTTGATTAATGTCCCAGAGTGGGGAAATCACATACTGTATGCATATAGAAAGTACTGTTATTGTAGCTTTATCTGTTAAACACGGATTACTTATTTCAGACAGTTGGATATAATTGAGCATGCATATCTCAACTGATAATTGAGCATGCATATCTCAACTGTAAAAGGAAAGTATGCATGCCTTACTCTGTAGCACAAAGCAACCATTTCACATTCTCAAATAAAATGAGTATGCATGTATAAAGTAAAAAGGAAAATATGCATACATTAGTCTGTAGGCTAAAAGAAAAGTACAGTATTACTGTAGTCAGTGGTTAAGGCTGATTACCTGAACGGGATTAATATCCTGTTGTTAGATGGGTCTTATACAGAGAGTTCCCTTAATGAGATACATGTCATGTATAGGAAAATTGATTTGTTAATGGATGACATGTTGTACCAGGGGCAAATTGATGAGGATGAGCATGCATACATGTATAATAAGTATCCTATGGTACCAAACATATTTGGAATTCCCAAGATCCATAAGGGACTTAGGGACCCACAGTTTAAAAAACCAAAACACAGCAGCACACTATTAACTTGTAAACACCCAAAAACAAAGAACACAATGTCAGCACGGAGACATAAAAGTTCAGCTTTATTCCACAGATAGAAACGATACTCCAAGCCAAAAGTAAGCGCTTTCATCTCCTACAATGGAGACTTCTTCAGACTAATGGCTATAACCATAAAAACACTCAGTTTAAATACTAAAATAGTAGTCAATTAGAGCAATTGACAATTAACAATTAAAAGCTTCAATAGCTATTTAAAACAACAGTCCACATAAAAAATACTAACACATACTTCTATACAACTTCCCTAATGTTTCAATCCCTTCCTTTTTAAAAACATTTTGAATTCTTCCCTATTATTAAGTCCTGGGGGAAAACAAGCATTTAACCTAACCTGCCAGCAGTATTCCAGCTATCCTAATTCCTCTTCTATATTTATTGCTTTAACATTAGGATGCACTGAATCTAAAACCAAACACTTAAAAGTTAATTTTACATTTGTTTTCAACATAATGCTTGCCCATTGCATTATTGTTGTCACCTTTGCTTATAGCATAATGGTGCTCATAGATTCTTCTGTATAACTCTCTTTTAGTTCTTCCAACATAAAACGAACTACATTCTAAACATATTAATAAATAAACAACATTTTTAGATTTACATGATCCACAGTTTAGAGCTATAGTTGATGGTAAACAATCTAAAACTTGTTTTATAAGCAAATTTTAGGATAAAAATGTACAAGCAGGATTAAAAACATTTCCATACATATGTAAAGATTATTGGGAATTCTTAGATAAGGTGGGTAGAATAAAGTTTAATGAAAGTGTAATCATGGTCACCATTGATGTGGTTAGCTTGTTTACTGTCATCCCACACACAGAAGGTTTAGTGTGGTTAGAAACCCAATTGTTTTACTGGCCTGTATGATCAGGACAATATTAATGTATATATAATGCTGATGGAAGCGGTGTTTCAGAATAATTATTTATATTCTGAAGGTCAGTATTACAGGCAAAAAATAGGGGTTGCTATGGGTGCTGCCTGCGCCCCCATTTTTGCAAACTATATTATGTCTTATTGGGAACAACAGTATGTAATGCAAAGTACATTCCAATCTAATATTTTGTTTTACACAAGGTTTTTAGATGATTTGTTTATTTTGTGGAAAGGTACTGAGCAGGAATTAGAGCAGTTTTATGCATACATAAACGACACGGTTGTTTTTTTTTAATTTACACATCAACATAATAGAAAAAAACATTGCTTATTTAGATGTAGAGTTATTTATTACTAAAGACAATGTTGTGGAATCAAAAATCTATAGAAAACAAACTTTTTCAAACTCTTATTTAGATTTTACCAGTGCACACCCATCCTTCCAGAAAAAGTCTATACTTAAAGGGCAATTGGTTTGAACAGCCAGGATGGTGAGCTCGGACATAGTATTTATTGATGAGTTAAAGTTTATTTTAAATATGTTTAAGGCTAGAGGATATCCAGATACCCTACTTGATGAGATTAGTGAGGAAGTGGTGCATAAACGAAAAAATGTTTTTTATAAACCAATTTTGGTATTTGGTAAAGATGGTAATAATGTAAATAATGGGAATATGGATTCAAACATTGGTCTCGGGTTTATTATATGTTTTAATCAAGATGTTCAGAATATTGTAGATATTATTTTTAATAATTCGGACATTTAACAATTTGATGTCAATGTAGAGCAGAAAATGGGGGGAAACCCAAAATAATTTTTAAAAAAGATAGGTCTTTTAAAAATATAATGGAAGGAACTAAGATAAATAGGGACACCAGCACAAATAGAAGAAATGGGAATTTTAAGTGTCAACATTGCAACTTTTGCCGCCATATTTTAGAAACTGGGGGCAGTTTTGTGTTAAATGGAAAAACATTGAAGATCAATGGGCACTTTAATTGTAGCACCACTAATGTGGTTGATGTAGCTAAGTGTTTGATGTGCCCTATTTTTTATGTGGGTAAGACTGCTAGACCTTTTAAGAACAGAATAAGTGAACATTTATTGGACATCAGACATAATAGGCAAACTAATGTATTAGCAAGACATATTAACGAATGTAGAGACCATGTTTTTAGATTTTTTTGAGATCCAACATTTGTTTAAAGATCCACAATGTAGATGCCTAGATGTCCACTTGGATATCTGTGAGCTAAGATGGCAACTTAGGCTTGATGCCACAAAGTATCCAGGTATTAATGAGGCTATTAGCTTATCTAGCATATTAAAATTAAGACATATATTAGGGTAAAATCTCTTATTCAGGGGATTGGTACATTTTTATAATATAATTTATCTAACATAATATTTTAGGTAATGTTAGGTATTATCTGTTTATATTTTTAAATTATATTGGATATATGTTTTATATAATATGTTTTTTCATTATATGGTATGTCATTTTAAGAATTAATTGATGTGTAATTAGTGATTCACTATTTAAGGCTGGGTTAGTAGTGTGTGTGGGTATTTTGTAATTTTGTTCTGAAGAAGTCCCTTATCATAGAAGGGAATAAAGTGCTCAACTGTTTCAATAAAGCTGTTCATGTTAGCTGTTGTTCCTTCACTGTGGTTTTTGTTCTGACATCTGGGCTGTAGCCTGACAGCACCCCCTCTGCTCCCCCTGCACTACCTGGGGCATTGGGTAGTTCTGCTCTAGAGGTTAGGCCTGCAGTTCCCTCTGGGAGCAGTAATGGAGGGGGTACATTTATCAACTGGAATGAATTGCTAGATATGGTGCATTAAATTGTGCACCAAACAGTGGGCACATGCATATGCCACTTGGAGTGCCTGCTCTCCATCCTGGTAAAGAATACCTGCCCAAGATGCACACTTTGGGCACTGCAGCTGCTGAAGCAGTGAAGAGGCATTGGTGACATTCCACTGGGTAAAGACTTGATTCCCACTGTCAGCTGTCCTAATATCCATGAGACCTTGATTTTCCCATTCTCACCCTAACCACGGTTTTCACCCCTTCTTGTATCCTTCACCATCCCTGTATCTTGTCTTGTATATCCTGTCTGTCAGCAATCTTCCTCAGCTTGCTAACTTGCCTGCCCCAGACATGCTTATATCCCTTCCCCAACATTCCTCTCTCACCAAAAAAAAGAGGGCACTTGTCCCAAAAAAAAAAAAAATTGTCCCATACATAGCTGTCCATTTTGCACGTGTCTACTTGACACACTTGATTTGGTCCAAATGACTATACAACATGATTATGTTGTTGTCCCCTCTGTCTCTGAAGGTGACAGTCCAAATTCAGCTAATATTGTATACATCTAATCAGGTTTTACTGTTGAAGAAATGGGTAGCTATGGTTCTTTCCTACACCCTTCCTGCACATTCCTTCCCTCTTTTCACTTTGTTTTCCCCCCTTCTTGCTCCCCATTTCACCATTTTCCTATCTTCCTCATTTCTTTTCTTTAAGGAATTAGCTCAGGGTGATGCATGATGCTCACCATCACCAAGCAATGGTAAAAGGCAATTATATCAGTAAATGTATGTAAAAGTATCATACACATTTGTAAAATTCATGCCTACAACCCATTTTGAACCCAGTACCATCAGCCTCCAACAACAATGCATTAACCCATCTGGACACAGAATCAGTTCATTAGCAGCTGTATTTTATAGAATCAATATTAACTGTCACATTTTATCTTTATATTTTCCCTTTGAACTCCCCAGTACTTGCTCCTTATATCACCAATGTCATATTTTCAATTGCACGATAGACATTAATGTTCTATAAAGCCTTAGTGCACAATCTCCATTTATTTTTATACAGCATGTATGCACCATGCTATACATAGTGCAGCCTTGATTAGCAAGGCAAATAAAAAAATAATAAATAACAGAAATTAGAGTAGTAGTAAATAGCATTAGCTATAGCTTTATTTGGAGCCATTTCTATGAGGCCAAAAAAGATAACTTATCACTGCCTGAAGTCAATTACTACCTGCAGCCAAAGATTCAGTTAAGTAGCAGGTGTATGCAACAGCAGTGAATTCAACAGTTTTATATTCAGTGTGTAAAATATACCTGCTACTCAACTGACTCTGGAGCACCATCTAGAACTGCATTAATCCAACTTCATTTTGGTTCAGATGGTATTGGGTTCAAATACAGGTGTAGGTAACAGTTTCACATACTTTTAAGTGTAAATACAAATTATAAATTGGGATACTTATGAATCTGTGTCATCAGTTCTGGGGAACATGGTAGATGTTTCAAATACAGGTTTATTTAATAGCTATAATTGCTTTTGCAGTATGTGCATGTTGAGCAATGAGCACCATCGCACACAGATTCTCTAAAGAAAAGAAATGGGGAAGACAGGAAAGTAGTGAAATGGGGAGGAAGCAGGTGGAAAAAACAAAGTGAAAGGAGGGCAGGAATGTGCAGGAAGGGTGTAGGAAAGTACCATAGCTATCCATTTCTGCAACAGCAAAACATGATGATATATGAAGAATATTAGCTGAATTTGGACTGTGAACTCCAGTGCGATAGGTGACCACAATATAATCATGTTGTATAGCCAATTGGATCAAATCAAGGGTGTTATGAAGACACGTGTGAAATGGAGAGCTATGTATGAGATGATTTTTTTTTTTGGACAGGTGCCCTTTTTTCTTTTTGTCAGAGAGAGAGAGAGAGGAATGTTGGGCTAGAAACCTAGGTATGTGTGGGTAAGGTAAGATGGGCAGGAGAGGAAGCAATGGCAGACAGGATATACAAGATGAGACACAGGCATGGTGAAGAACACAAGAGAGGGGTAAACACCATGGCTGGAGAGAGGTGGAGGCATCAAGAGGCCATGTATGTCAAGTTTGGCGACAGTGAGAATCGAATCCTCATCAGTGGACTCATCACTGTCACCTCACTGTGCCGATGGGTACAGTGTCTGACATCTGCATCTCCTTGCATTATTGAGAACAACAATAGAGAGCATGGTCTCCACCTAGCGAAGGCATGCAACAACTATGTGGCACACAATCCTACGCACCAACCCTGGCCATTCATTGTGGGTGATAAAATCACCACCTCTTCCACTGCTCCCGGAGGGAACCACTGGCATCTCCTGCAGGGCAGAACTACCCGAGAGCCCAGGTAGTGCAGGGGCAGCAGAGGGGGTGCTACCGGGTTGTGTCCCTGATGTGCTGGAATGTGGTGCCATAGCTGATGGAGTGGGGGCAGGTGGATCCTGTGGGACAGGCCTACCCACTATGTTGTGGAAAAAATGGAAAAAGTAGAACATAAGGGGTGGGGAGAGAAAGAAAGAAAAGGGAGAACATTAGCAACATCATAAGTGACATATAAAGCAGTGACACAATTATTTCACTGTATTATGTTACTTTTACCTTAAACAGCACAAACTGTAAACAAACATTTTTATAACATTTCTGAATATCCAGTTAATAAAAGATGCACACTAGTACAGATCTCAGCCAGCAATCCTTGATGTGTGTGTGTGTGTGTGTGTGTGTGTGTGTGTGTGTGTGTGTGTGTATATATATATATATATATATATATATATATATATATATATATATATACAAGCTCTAATTCTATTGATTACATGTTCTAGCAGGTCATTTGGTAGCACATAGAAAGGTCTGCAGTTACAATGTAATGATGATGAAAACATAACAGTATTTGTTCATTTGGTAATTGTGGTGTCTGAACCCAAAACTGCTGACTACTCTCTACTATCATAGTGTTCAGTTTTCCCAAAGAGTACTGCATGTATACTTTCCTTTTACATTTGCGAGATGTATGATCTAATTTATAGTACTGTATTCATAGGCCTCAAACTCTTACAGCAATAAATGTATAACAAAGTCATATGTAAGAGGGAAACAAAGTCCAAAAAATAGGGATCACTGTTACTTATTTGCTGTTACAAACTTAAGGTGATACAGTAACAGCTTTTTCACTTTCATAATTTTTCTGAAGGATCTGAAGTCTGAATGTCACATCTGACCTTATTTAGTGACATCAGTCCTCAGCCCTTACGGAGTTATGTGACTGAAAACCACAATTATATCTGTAACTATACAAAGACTGGACAATCTGTGAAAATCTGTACAGTTGATAGGTATTACTGTATTAGATACCAACTAAGCTCACACCTCACAACCTCTTACAGCCAAAAATGTGGAATAAATACTGGGGATATAAACACATACAAATAGCAGGACATTTTACATGTTCTTCTACAAACATAGAAAAGTGATACAATAACAAACTTTGCATTAGCACAGATGTTCTGAAAGGTATGAAGTATGAGACACAAATGTCATTTTCTGACTGCAGTTCTCAGTGCTTTGGCTAGGATTTGCCAGACAAACACACTTTATGAGAAGCAAACCAAAATTATGAGGCAACAATCTGAACATTCTGCAAAACGCATACAGTTGAGAGATATTAAGAAGCAGTCTTTAACTTTTAATGCTACAATAACAGTAGTGTTGTGATGCATACATACCACATGCTGCTCACATCCATGCCATGTGATGCATACATACCACATGCTGCTCACATCCATGCCAATATACTTTCATGGGCTCTAACATTCAGATCAGGATCTGCCTTAGCTGTGGAAAAAACAGAACAGAAAAGAATACCATAATGAATACCAAGTCTGACTATATGCAGTTTTAAACTATTACAAGTAATGTCTGAAAGTCATACTTACACATCTGTGGGGTGCCACCAGTCTGACATTCCTTGATCCAATGTTCAAGGGTATCCCTCCTCCTCATTCTGAGGTCTTGGTAGTGGTTCCTACACTGTTTACTAGTGTCGGGGATACCAGTAGCACTAGTCAGAGCCTGAGCCAGACTATTCCATGCCTCTGTCCTTGATTGTGAGCCTTAATAGTGCTTCTGCAGGAGCCTGCGGCCCATGGTCATACATTACAAGTCCAACAAACACTTTGTACTCCTGGGGACCCCACCTTTGAGCCCTAAATCTCAAACCCTCTCCAGAAATACTTTCCGTGTCTGTCACAGAGCAAGACCAATGTAGAATGATAGTTACCCATCAATTGCACGTATCGCGTTTACTCAGATGGCACACTTTTTAATTTGGCAACATTGGAAAAAGTTGTGCATTGTTTACCATCACTCAAACAGGGTGCAAAGGGTGCAACATACTTCTGTGATGGTAAGCAATGCAGAAGTTTGGTAACTAATGCAATTTATATTTTATTTGAGATACAGGCAATTCTGTAACTGTGTTGGTTCAATGGGAAGTGCATGCCAAGCCACATAGCAGGAATATACTTGCTTGAATATAGTACACATTATATATACAGTCATACTTTTGCTATTAACTAGACAATACATAGATTAATAAATAATTACATAATTGACACAATATTACTGTGTCAGTCATAAGTCATATAAATATCATATAAGCTACACTAGGTAAACTGCTATAAGTGAGATTGACTATAATGTGAATTGGATCGACATTAAAATTGAATGGCAGATGCTGTATTCAAACCCTGGACCATATGGTCCACAGGAAAGTTGGAAAATTCCTTCTCTATGTGTCAGTTCATTGGTATATACTGCAATGTCACAACAGTAAAATAAAGACTATACACATTGTACTCAAACCCAGCACCATCTAGACTTCAGACCTAGAGATAATACCTGCTTCCACAGAGTAAGTTATATAACATCCCCTAAGTTAGTATCCATTGTTAAGTTCTCGCTGTTAACCACAGCACAATGGAGCTTAGCAGGTTTGTGCAATGCACAATTACATTAATAGAAAATATCTGGTTTCTAATTTTGGCTGTCTGGGTCTTGTCTGCTACCTGGGTGGTCCAGTCATCCATTTTGCACAATGCTGCTCTACATGCAAAACTGATTAGCATAGCCAAACCTGTTTGTGCTAAGTGGCACATAAGACAAACAATGCCCCCCATCACCCACTAAAGTAAGACAGAATGAGAAAAAAAAGCAGGAAATACAGTTTGCTACTAAACAGGAGGTATATCTGCAGAGATCTGGATTTCAAATCTCACTCCAATGCACTGTCAGAAAACAGGATGGGTGCTTTATGCCTGTTTGCCACACAAACAACTTGGCAGCAAACAACTTTAAGTTATCCATCACACAACAATCTTCTACAATGTATTTTAACTGGTATCGAGCCATCAGCTGTTATTGATATACATATTATATGAAACAGATTTGGATGTACTGCACTTAGTTATCATAGAACCTGATAGGACTATTGCTTGAAATTATACCAGTCTGTGTTGCTTGGCCATTCAACAGTAATCTGACTAGTATTCAAAGATATGCAGTGTGAAAACCAGTCTACCTCATTTACCTTACATTGTGGGTGCACATTAACTGAGAATAGTATGATATGTAGTTGTCAGCAAATGAAGGCCAAGTTGGATGGCACAAAAAAAACATACACATACTCTACTTTTGATGTTGGGAGCAAAGGTGAATTCTTGTTAAGGCACATGCAAGGGTACAGTGTTCTTTCAAGGGGGTGGGCCAAGCTGAGGTCACGTTATACCGCAACTTCTCTATGCAAAGATATTCCATTACAAACATATGATGCTAAACTGAGGCCATGCATTCATCACCAGTACTTTGGAGAGTTATGAATGTGTGAATCTTGCATGGCTGAAGACAACTACTTTCTAATGGACACATACAAGTGAAATAACTTTCTGCTGTTACATGTTACTTGACTTTCTGTACACATCTCCCACCTTTTACCTGCTTACTCTACGACATGATGAAATACAAGTACATGCTATAATAGTATTATATATTACAGTACATGTTCAGGACTTACCTTGTAAATGCTTTGTCTGTACTCCACACTTTGTGACATCACTAAGAAAAACTGTCATAGAGTCTGCATGAATGCTTTACATCTTGTTAAATAGCTTCACAAGATTGGTTGATCAGCATGCAATTCACCTGCTTATGCAGTAATTAGCATCTCTGAAGCACAGACTAAGACAGTTGCAATCCATTAATAATGTACTCCATTATGAGGAGAGTTAGTGCATTGTTTAACTCACTAAGACAACCATATTTCTTCACAGTATATCTCTACGGAGGATTATAGCACTCCAGCAGGTATGTCCCCATTTTGTTACCTGCATAATGCATATGCTGGAATGTAGTTACGAATAAATGTGAAGGAATGTCTTTCATACTTTAATATGTATTCATTACTTAGAACTGTAATGATTGTGTGGCCTTGGTTGTCAAGCCATTTCACAGATACACAGCATTGAAAAAACCTGAAAAGCCAATGCTGTATTATAAGTATGTACACATGTTACATGGACAGATCCTTTGATAACACTTTTACCATTTCAAAGATGTTTTGTTAGCACAATGGGTCCTTAACCTGTCATTTTGTTTGGGGCTGAAGAAAGATGATTTAGTGCTAGGGCACTAACAAGACTAGACTGTTGTTTTGGGTGGGTGAGCATATTTTACTTACTGCTATGGCACAAACAAGGATATCTTTCTCTTGTTAGTCTCCTTGTTTTGTATCCTATGTCTTGTTATTTTTTGAAATATGCAGACTCTTCCATGTTTATCCAGGGGGGATACTGTCAGCCTTACTTTACTGCTTTATCTGTAAACAGCTAATTTGTAGTTATGTGATCCTCATATGATTTATCATTCTTTTGTCTTGTAGGACATAATATGTTTGCTCTTTGCAGGCCCTCATTTACAGAAAGGTATTGAGTGAGAAACCTAGTTTTACGTTCGGGAATAGACCATCCTTGAAGAGACAGTTATGCTATAAGAACATCCCCCTGTCGATAATGAAGGGACATTTACCTGTAGGAAATGTAAGATCTGAAGGTTTATACACATAGATAACACGTTTGTACACCCTATGCTGAAATTTGTTATTGAGACTTCCCTTTATGCGAAGTGTCTAACTAAAGATTTGATCTATTTTGCATACTGTGTCGTATGCCATGCCTATTACGTAGGGAAAACTAACAGATGCTTGAAAGATAGAGTGCTAGAGCATGTTAATGACATAAAAAATATGAAAACTACGAATGCCATAGCCCAGCATTTACTGGACAAGGGACAGAATTACAGCTTTAATTTTTTAGTATCAGAAGTCTTGGTCATAAATTCAAGAGGAGGGGACTTTAAGAACTATACTGAGGTGAAAGAACAAGAGTGGATTATATGTTTGACTAGTGATAAGTCCCCCAGGCTTAATGACTGGGTCTAAAAATACAACCAGCAGAAAACCAAATGGAAAGTCCAAAAAACGACAATAGGAATCAGATCCACAATAAAATTTATTACACTGACCTAGCGCCTCGGCCACGATAGCCTTCAAAGAGTACAAAGTTACAAAAAACACATTCCCCTATATATACATAACCAGCAATCAATTAATAAAACAATCAATCAATTAAATAAATACTTTAATAAAATTTTAAAGCAAACCTCTCCAATTTACTTCTCTATTCAAGCCTCTTAGTATTTGCAATGGTGATGGACAGGTTGACAGACGAGATCAGACGGGAGTCCCCATGGACTATGATGTTTGAAGATGACATTGTGATCTGTAGTGAGAGTAGGGAACAGGTGGAGGAGACCCCGGATAAGTGGAGATATGCTCTAGAGAGAAGAGGAATGAAGGTCAGCAGGACTAAGACAGAATATATGTGTGTGAATGAGAGGGAGGATAGAGGAATGGTGAGGATGCAAGGAGTAGAGGTGGCAAAGGTGGATGAGTTTAAATACTTGGGATCAATAGTTCAGAGTAACAGTGAGTGTGGAAGAGAGGTGAAGAAGAGAGTACAGGCAGGATGGAGTGGGTGGAGAAGAGTGTCAGGAGTGATTTGTGATAGACGTGTACCAGTAGGAGTGAAAGGGAAGGTCTACAAGAGGGTATTGAGACCAGCTATATTATATAGGTTGGAGACAGTGGCATTGACAAAAAGGCAGGGGTTTGAGCTGGATAAAGCAGAGTTAAAGATGTTAAGATTTGCACTGGGTGTGACAAGGGTGGACAGGATTAGGAATAAGTATATTAGAGGGTCAGCCCAGGTTGGAAGGTTGGGAGACAAAGCCAGAGAGGCAAGGTTATGTTGGTTTGGACATGTGCTGTGGAGGGATGCTGAGTATATTGGGAAAAAGATACAAATGATGAAGCTACCAGGTAACAGGAAATGAGGAAGACCTAAGATAAGGTTTATGGATGTGGTGAGAGAGGACATGCAGGTGGTTGGTGTGGCAGAGCACGATGCAGAGGACAGGAAGAAATGGAAACAGATGATCCGCTGTGGCGACCCCTAATGGGAACAGCCGAAAGAAGATGATGATTCAAGCCTCTTGGTGTTAATGTATCAAACTTCAGTATGAAAACAGTTTCTTTATACAATAAAATGTTTTTAATCTTTCATTCCCCTTCCTGATAAACACTTCTTCAAAAATTGTAGCTTGTAATAAACTAATGTCATTATGATGTTTTTCCAGAAAATGAAATGCTACAGGACTTTCAAGTCTCTGTTTCTTAATGTCTCTTATGTATTCCTGCAACCTAATTCTAAATTTCCACTTGGTTTCACCAATATAGAAAAGGTTGCAGGGACATTTCAAACAGTATATTACACCTGCTGTGTCACATGAAAATGATTATGTGGTCTAAATATTTTCCTATTAATCCTAGGAAAACTCGATGTTATATGACACCATATGTTACAATTATTACAAGGTGTAGTACCCAGAGGCATTAGTGAACTGAAAGGGCTTGCTACCAGTAAAATAAAGTAAGATTTGACTAATTTATCCCCCAAATTCTGTCCTCTCTTATAAGCCACATAAGGTATATTACAAATAATCCTATGCAGGAGTTCATGTCTATGCAAAAATTTCCAATAATGTTTTATTAATTCCCAGACTCTTTTGCTTAAAGTATTATAAGTAGTCACAAAAAACATTTTTCTCCCTTAGCAAAATAATTATTATTACTAGGGTAAGTATAGCTTTTACTATTATTATTATTATTACATCTTGGGAGGTGGAACTGTATTCATTTATCAATAGACTCCTTAATTAAATTCTCAATATAACCTCTATGTAAAAACATAGACAAAGTTTGACAAATTTGCTTTTGTAAATCCAACTTATTATTACTGGATAATCTAATCATCTCCCCACAGGGTAAAGATTGGATAGTATGAACTGGATGGCAACTAGTACCAAATAAATATTGGTTGCTATCCTCAAATTTATGATGAACTGTAGTTTCAATAGAGCCATCTTTCATTCCAGATAAATGTACATCCAGAAAATTCACCTCTGTGCCACATTGTAAACCATCAAATTTAATATTGTACACATTATTATTTAATTCAGAGAGAACTACTGATACTCTGTCCAACCCTCCATCGCAAATAAAAATTAAATCATCAATGTATCTGAAATAAAATAAAACATGTTGTTGCACAAACTAATTTTTGTATATGTAATCCAACTCAAACATAGCCATAAAAAGATTTGCATACATGGGGGCAAATGGTGCCCCCATGGCTGTGCCTCTTAACTGATGGTAAACAACTTAATTGAAACTAAAATAATTTTGTAGCAAACAGACGTTCTATCATAAAGTGAGACCTCGGACTATCATCCAAAAAATATTGTAAGGCTCGTATTCCATCATTGTGTCTAATATTAGTATACAAGCTACATACATCAATAGTTATCCAAAACATATCCTGATTCCAATAGATGGCTGATATCCAAAAAATCAAATGAGTCTTTAATATAAGATTCCAACCTCTCTACATGGAGTAATAGATAATTATGTATTAAGACCCCAGTATTATGTAAAAAATAATTTACAGCAGACACAATAGGATGCCCCAGGGGATTGATACTGGCCATATGTAGCTTAGGAACACAATAAAAAGTTGCTAAATTATAATTGTCTAGGCTAAATTTAGTATCTAAGTCCTTCTTGGAAAAATAACCCAGGTGAACTCCCTTTTCAATCAATGCAGAAAAATCTTTCATAGCATTCAAATATGTAGTAACATCACACATTTCATAAGTTAAATTATCATTCAAATGTTGCATCCACATATTATAATTCTGCATGTAATGAAGCACCACAATTTTGTTGCCTTTATCAGAAAGCTTAATAATCAAATCATTCCTAGCTACAAGATTCTTATAAGCAAGCCATTTATTTTTAGTCATATTATATTGGGATGAAATATGACTATATTCTTCAACCAGTTCCTGCATAGAAAAATTAAGCATTTCAGAAAAATGACCAACAGTGCTATTCACATAGGGGGTATAAATTTACTTTGAAAGTGAATAACACTAGTATCAAATAAACTATAAGCATTTGGAGAAGTGCTGACATCAGAATCACCAGATAAACAAGAAAAGAAACTGTTGCGTTCACTATCAGTTTCCGAACTAACAGTTTCAAAATTAATATTTCTTTACAGTTTATCCACTTGCACATCAAAAAAGCATCTACGATGTAATCTTCTAATCAATTTAAAAATATCTTGTTTAATCAAATATAGCCTAGGTACTACAGTCGGTACAAACTTTAAACCAAGATAGAGAACAGCATACTGTTCATCAGTTAATGCACATCCAGATAGATTTACAACATTACAAACGTTACAACTAGAAGAAGAGTCAGTTCCATCTAACTCGTTTATAGGGCTGTTTAAATTGTCCTTCACTTGCTGCAGAATTGAAACCAGTTCCTTTCTTCTTATTTCCCCTTTTGGTACCTTCTCCATTGTGACGAAAACGCTGTTGATAAGATTCAGGTTCTTGTGCTGGAGGCAATGGGGGAAATTCACAGACATCATTTTCAGAGTCTGTGGTATAACCTACCCCATCTGAGGAAGGAAAAGATACAGACAACTGTTTTTTTATTAACTGCAGTTTTACCATTATGCCCAGAAGGAATGTTTTGTTTATTTCTCCATAAAAAGCACGTCTGTTGCTGTAATCACGCAGGTTATGTTTGATTTTATGTAGTTTAAGGTGGACCTGCTCATTTTCAAATTTATTCAGTTTCTCTTTTAAATTTTTAAATACATCATTAACTTTTAAATTACCAACTTGGCTTAAAAGTTGTGAATGCATTATATTTAAGTCATTTTTAAGTTTAGAATGAAACAGTTGCTCCCTTTCTACTAAAATGTTTACCCTACTCCATAGCACATGTATGAGCTGCAGCTAACCAGCAATCCTTAAAAGCTGCATCTGTAGTATCCGATGAATCAAACGGAGTAGCTGGGCTCTTAAAAGCCTAAAAGTCAGTGTAATAAACTTTATTTTTAATGACAGGGTCTCTTTGAAACCAGTTCTGAAAGCACAACACCTTACACACTAAAGGTTTCTTTGTTTGTTGCAACCTGTCTGAGTGAATGAGATGCCTTAATTAATGCTGCCTGCTGATTGGGCTTTTATCAAAATAAATGAGTTTATGCAGTGTGTGTGGTTTTAAGTCTGAAGAAGCAGTTGTATAATAGACTGTGAAAGTGCTTACCATGTTTTATTGCTTTTATTGTTTTATGGTGAATTAAAGTTTTTTTACAGGACTCCAGCCGTGGTATACTCTTTCTTTTTTGGAATTTACTTGACCTGTCTGAACAGAGAGTATTTTGCCAATTTTTGGATTTTTTTACTGTTATTGTAATTTATGCCTTAAGGTGACATGCTGCTGTGCTGCTGACCAGGGGTTGGGCCAATATGGCTGACCGTACAGGCCTCTGGAATGAATTAGTGGCCAACATTAACACTGTTGGGTGACACAGTCACACATATTAGCAAGTGAGTCATAGAGCCACAAACATGGTAAGTGCTGTATGTAGGCATGCAGCTGCAGTGACACATGAACGTCAAGTCACACATGAAGGCCCTTCTGCAGAACCCCCTCTCACGGCCACTGAGGAATTCCTGGCAAACATTGCCACCCAGGACAGCTCCCAGCAATCCATGGCACAGTATGTTCTGGATGTGGGTGCAAATCATGCATCCCAAGAAGAGCTTCCAGGTATGTTTTGTTAGATGATAATTAGAATACTATGGCATAGTGCAATCATTTCAGTAATGCATATGTCTATGTCAGTTATTTGTTGGGTGGGTGGATTTAGGATTGCTACAGTTATAAGCTTAATTTGATGTAGTCAGTCACATTCTTGTTGACATTTGAGGTACTGCAGATATAGCGGTGTAAATGTATTACCCTCTGTTTTACTGTTAAATGTGATGATGTTGCAATTACCTCTTGCTTTACTTATTTCAGGACTGTCAGGAATACAGACACACAGGCTTCCTGCAGATGGTAAGTCTAATACAGTTATGTCAGTACTGTAAATTAATTTCAAGATATCTAATAATGTGTCCTCTCAGGCCTGTTGTATGTATTGCTATACTGTTTTCAGTAGCGACAGCAGTGTACTTTTTTAGCATATATTGCAGCATAGTAGTGCAGGCATTAATGTATTCCTGTGTTTCTCCCTTTTTATCACAGGTGAGCATGACAGTGAGAGTGTGGGCACTCTGACACCTGATATCAGTGTCTCAACAGCCACTGACGATGATGGTGGCCAAACTGAGGCACAGTTGGGGGGTGCAGAGGTTGAATCTGGCACAGAGGTTGACATCCAGTGACCCCCTTCATTTTCCCTGGACATAGCCAGTAGGCCTACACCTACCCAGTCCCAGTCCACTGAGGCCAGAGATATTGGACAGGTTGAGGATGGGAACATCAGGGGAGTGTGGCTACTACAGCTTCAGTGCCTGTTGAATCTGTCCATAGTCAAAGTGTTGGTGAAGTGTCACTCAGCAGGGTGGATATGGGTGCTCGGAAGAAGCATGTTGTTCCTCCTCTAACTGGTGCAGGTGTCTCTTCCCGTGTTACTCAATGGATGTTTAGGGCAGTCATGGAGGCACAGGCACATTCTGAAAGGTGCTCCAGACAAATGCTCAGGGTTCAAATGTGGCACAATCTGACATCTATGATTGCCTTCACCGTGTAGCCAGTTCAATGGATCAGTTGAATGACACGTTGGAACATGGAGTGTCTGTGATGGAATGAGGGGTTTATATCATGGACCATGCCATGTTTGTGATGACATGTCCATTGGGAGAGGACATCGTCCATGTGGGCATAGGTCAGCCACACCATCTGCTTCTAGTCAACATGGCTGTGCCTGATCACACTCCCGTACTGGCAGCAATTCGCCTGCTCCATCAGGGAGTGTGCTGTCCACACCCAAATGTGGCAGGCCATGGGGACATGGTCCTGGGTGTTCCCGTGAAGGGAACATGTCCAGTAGACAGCAGTCACATTCAGGTGTAGCACTGAATCTGACCTTGGGCATGGAGGTACCAGTGCATTCCCTGGCAGAGCCAGGTCTCTTGGTCGGGGTGACAACAATGAACTGACAACTCTACCATGTACATCTCATATCTGTCCAACATACCAAGATGTGGAGCTAGCACTAAGTTTGGCTGTGTTCATGCACACTGTCACACATCACTTTCACATGGAGGACTACAGACACACACACAACATGGTTCAGCCTCTCCGCTTCCCATTCTTACTCACACACACTCCTGCCTCCTCCCCACAACACTATGTGCAAGTGATGATAAGTGTTTCATATCTCTGATTTCTCTCTTTTGGATTCAGGGAAACTAAAGCTTTGTGTCTGATGCAAATGGTGCTTAGCTACATTATTGCTTAGTATATCTACATTTGTGTTGTTTAAATGATAATTGTTAAGTGTGAATTATATTTGCCTTGCCAATTTGTACAGTGGATAGCATCATCATTTCACTACTTTATAGTATATTCTCTTGTAAGGGTTATGAAGTCAACAATGCAATGTGTCTCATTACTTTCTAACTGTTCTTTTTAATGATTATCCAGTACAAATGTATGGTGCACATCATAAGTCAGGCCATCGCATTCAGATCTCTGGATTGCATGACAGCACTGCAGTATAATCTCATCAGAACAGTACAGTATCATACTCTCTGTTGCATGTAGCTCACCAGAAACATGCATCTGCAGGACACCCCATGGGTCTTTCTCATCAAGTTAACACAGAGCCTACAAACCATGCCATGAAGTATGTGTACAGATTAAGACACATATCACTTTAATCTGCCTTTTTTTGCATGATGTGATGTCTGCCTGACAACCAGGCCACTGTCTGATTATGCCACTTGAGAGACATGCATATACAATACTCTGATATAGCCGATGACATCAGCATTGTCTATTGAGCATATGGGAATAACAGTGTCCCACCTGCTGGTGTAAAATGCTGTCTGTAATACCAGGTTGCAGCTGATTCATACACACACACACACACACACACACACACACACACACACACACACACACACACACACACACACACACACACACACACACACACACTTGACTGCAGTGAGAATAGAACCCCTACCTTTCTAAGTACACAGTCTACAGACCACTGAACATAACAAACATGCCATGACACAAGTATGACTTTCATTGTGTCAGACAATGCTTTATAACTGATGACATCAGCAGTGCCTGTTGAGGACAAGATATGTGTCCCACCTTGTGGTGTAAAATGATTTCTGTCATATCAAGTTACAGCTCACTCACACATACATGTTGACTGCAGTAAGAATAGAATCCCTAGCTATCTAAAGTACACAGACTACAGATTACTGAATATAAAACAAGTGCCATGCTACAAGTCTGACTTGCAGTGTGTCAGACAACCATTTATAGCTGATGACATCAGCAGTGTCTGTTGAGGACAAGATATGTGTCTCATCTGTTGGTGTAAAATGGTCTCTGTAATATCACATTAAAGCTCACTCACATACTCACACACAGTTGATGGTAGTGAGTTTAAAACCCTATGTAAGTAGACAGACTACAGAACACAGTACTTAATGCATGCAACACTGCACACATCTGACTTATGCAGGTGTGCAGGTGAACTTGTAGAAGATGACATCAGCAGGCCCTGTGAGAGACAACAGCTTGGGTGGCCAGTATGTAATGAATGTGTAGGGATGAACAGCTATCAAAAAATGGCCAGCCATGCCATTGAAGAAGTAACTATAGGGTAGCACTTCTACTCTACTGATAAGAGACACGCACACACTCAATTGAAGTGAGAACAGAGCCCCTACCTAAGTGCACACACTACAGAACACAGTACTTAATGCATGCACCACAGAACAAGTCTGACTTACACAGGAGTGCAGGTGAACTTATAGTAGATGACATCAGCAGGCCATGTGAAGAACAACAGCTTGGGAGGTCTGCATAGGTACTTAGAGTCATAGCGTCATATGAGGCTAATAGCCTAATAGCACTATTCTGCTTAGAAGCATAGCTGTATAACAACACAAGTACCCTTACTGAGCATATTTGGATGTTTGAGTTTAGTAGAGCAAGGTTGTGAGCGCCACCAACTGGCACTGTTCATGAGGGAGCATACAACATTATAAATTACACTTTGTCGTGTGGCTGATATATATGTGGAAAAAAATAAACTGAGACTCCAGGGTTGTAATGCTTGTGAGTATGTTGCCAGTACATGGACTGAAATCAGACAGCATCATATATATATATTTCCATAGAACATTGTGCCATATGTATCAACCTTTTATAGCAAGGAATCTGGACGAAGCCATACGTATTGGGTTGAAAAAGGACTAAACATAGGGACATGCTTTACATACTTACGTAAAACTTATGCATTTTATAGAATAACATGTTTTGCATTAATGGGAATTGTCTGAAGGGTTGGAATTTTGACATTCCAATGTCTGTCACTGTTTTCTGGCTTCAATAGTCAAGCATTTTCAAATTATTTGCCAGAAAACCAACTTTTTATGAGGAGCAGGACAAAAATGTATTGCAAAAAATCAGGACATTCTACAAAAATCTAAACAGTTGAAAGATGTGCATTGGGCAGCAGATTTCTGCTATGGTTAACTAAGTTTACGCTCATGCAAGATACACCTGATTGCCCATAGGTAAGCAGTGAGCAAATGCGAGCTGTATTGCTAATGTGTGACAGTTACTCCACACCAGGTTTTCCCAATGGTCAAAAGGATTTATTGAATGTATCCAATTTCTATGTCTGCCTATCTGCTTCCTAGGTGGTCTGGTTTCAGCAATGTTGTGCTTCTTGCAAGCCAGATTAGCATAGCCAAACTTGCAGTTATTTGTTTGCACTATGAGGTGCATTGTGAAATCAGTGGAATAAAAATAGAAAAGTAGGAAAACAAATGGAAAAGGAGAGATACATGAACTGAGCAAAAGCAAGGTATGATATACACACTACAAAATGATACTATACTTCAGATATTTTTACATAGTTCAGGATTTGAACTCTCACACCACTGCAGATTCAGAAAACAGGATGGATGCCTTAGCCCTCTTTGCCACACAAACAGCTTTGTGGCAAAACACTGAAGTTATTTCACACAAACAAATGCATCAGAAGGTACACTGCTCTGAGATCTTCAGCTGTGACTTGTACTTTTAACACTCTTTATTATATTTGGATGTGGTGCATTTACTGATCATAAAACCTGTTAGGATTCTGCTTGCAAATATACAGACTTGTCTTACTTGTCTGTGTTTCTTGGTACTTCATCAGTTATCTGATCAGTTCTGTGAAACATTCAAGTGTGTAAGGCATTCAATATCTTTGGCCTTCAAATGTGTGCAGATGCTAACTGGGAGTTATACGATATGCATTTGCCAGCAAGTGAAGGCCAGGTTGGATGGCAGAAAAAGCCATATACTGTTCATTGGGGGGGAACATTGCTGAGTTATGGCACAAGCAAGGCTACACTGATCCTGGAGAAGGAGCTCATGTACTGTTATGTCCTGCCTCTTGTTTCATCTTGGGAAGGGTTGTGAAGTCAGAAACTGCAATGTGTATCAGTACTGTCTAACTTCTCTCTTTACAGATTTTCCAGTACAAAGGTATGGTGCAAAAATAAGCCCATGTAGTGAGCATCAGGAAAATTCAGAGATAGGACTGTATGAAACTTGAGGCCTAGTACTTTCTATTGGACAGATATGTGTAAACTAAAGGTCTCTCTGCTGTCACATGTTACAGTACTTTTTGCACAAATCCACAACACTATTTGCTTAATTACTGTTCCAACCTAGTAAATACAGGGATATGCCATAATATCATTCAAAAAATACTCTCTAGGTTCATGACTTACCTTGCAAATGCAGCAGTGGACACATTTTGAGTTCAGGATTGACTCTGTCTGATGTAAGCAGTACACAGCCAGTACATGGTGATGTAAAGGTTGTGTGAGTTGACAGGCATCAATTATACTATGCGTTCAAGTAGGATAAAAGTATTAGGCACCTAGGAGGTTAGTGAATATGCTATGCATCATCTTTTAGTCAAAGGAAGGGCATACTGAGCATGTCTACGTCTGCCTGCAGGCACAGCAGATAGTGGTTCGCTTTCTGACCTCTCCTCTGACTGTGGCTGTGGTGACCTAGGCATTGGTAGGGGGATGTGTGTCCCATCCCCTAGCTGATCCTGCTGCAGCTGTTTCTGCAAGATCAGATTGTGCAGCATAGCACATACTGTGAAAACCTGTGCACATGTCTCTGGATTATACTGCAGGGCTCCACCAGATGTATCTAAGCACTGGAACCATGACTTCAACAGCTCAAACACACACACTCTATGATGTTTCTGGTTTGAATGTGTGCCTTATTATGGTGTTCTTTGCAGGGTGTGTGTGCACGTCTGATGGGTGTCATCATCCATGGTTCCAGTGCATAGCCAGCATCCCCCAGTAAATGGCCCTGTGGGATGCACTCAATAGCAAACATCTGATACAGCTGTGATGTGTGCCAGATATGGGAGTCATTATAACTGTCAGGGTTGCTAGAACACATATTCAAGATTATTTCCTTAGCATTGCACACAACTTGGTACTTTATGGAGTGGCATCCCTTGGGGTTCATGTAGATTCTACCCTGCTCACCAGGTGGTGCCTTGATGTGTACATGAGTGCAATCTATGGCACCCAGTACTTAAGGGTAGTGCACTACAGAGCAGATATGTTGCATATTTCTAGCCCACTCCTCAGAACTACAAGGAAAACATATGTGCTTACTGTCATGTGTGAGCATAGCATCCAGGAATTGGTGGAGGATCTTGGGTGCTGATGCCTGTGACACACCCATCATGTCTCCAGTTGGTCTTTGAAAAGTATGTGTAGCTAATATTCTAAAGGCTACACATACCTTAGTTTCCACTTGGATGGTTTCCCCTTGATTGGTTATGGCTCTGAGTTGAGGGTGACAAAGCTCACAGAGTTCTTGTAAGATGACCCTGTCCAGCCTGTAGCACTCTACAATCTCCAGGTCATGTAGCATCTGATAAGTTATCCTGGGCCTGAACACTCTTCTCCTTCTTTGCCTCGGCGTATTGTCATTACCATCAGCAGCATTGACTTCAGCCTGTAGCACATGCAGATGTAGAATAGCTGCAGGAGCCCCTAGCATTGTGTCAGTTAAAATTTCCTTGTCTCTACTCCAATGGTAGAGGTATTTAGGAAAAACAAGAATGGAGGTTATATGGATGCTTTACAGAATGTTGAATAGCTGCACTGTGTTGGATTGGTTCATGAAAATGGAATTTACCTTCTTATACTGTAATTAGCATCTATTACACACACCTGCTGCACTAGACACAACTCCGCTCACCCCCGCTCAACCCCACTCACCCCCATTCACCCCTGTGCAGCTATGCGTAAATAAAGTAAGCACAGCAAAATTGTAATTGCTTTCCTCCATTCCCATTATATCGCACAAACATTGAGTATAAAAGAAAGCTTGTCTACACTGTTCTCAAACTCAGGACCATCTTCACTCTAGCCCTACACATACACATGGAACCACATGACTATTTACATGACAAGCACAATCAAAGCTGTCATTCATTACCCCATTTCCCATAGGTGAACAAGGACATAAAAAAATGTGCAAACATTATTTGAAATGGACAGAGAAGATAGATTTTACAGCAAAATTCTCTGGCTGATACACAACCTGTGATTTGTGCATAGCTTACATGCACTTTCACCCTCCACAGACTGACCTGTACAACTTTGAAAGTGTAACCTGACACCCCCCCCCCCCCAATCTCATCACTCACTGTTGACATCCATTGAAAACATAAACAAAGTGGAAATGCTACATGAAGTGAACATCCCTACAGGGTTACTCTTTTTTTAGGATTCAACAATTCCAATGAGTTTTTATCTAAGTTATATCTTCCCCATGTTGACAACCTGGAATCTACATGGTTAGTAACCATGTCAGTGGAGAAACTGCACAGGAGCACAACGTTGTAAACACAAAGGAGGCTATTACTTTGCCCATATATCTGCTACATACTACATATGCTTACAGTACAATATAATATTCTGTTTCAGGATGTTTAAACATTTTAGCAGCCTGCATTATGTACAATTACATTTTCTTTTGGGGGTGGGGGAGCAACAATGCATTTATGTCATGGCCCTTAAAAGTGTATTTTTTATATTATTGTACTGATTATATTGATCATCTAGCTGTGTAGTTAGGCCCATATGTGTGTGATGTTGTGTGTGTTGTTTCTGTTGTGTTCTGTTTTTTTTTTTTTTTTTTTTTTTACTTACTTTGTACTTTCCTGTATCCTTTCAAGGCTGAAGAACTCAAAAAGCCAATGGCCAACACACACACACACACACACGGTTGCTTTGCTTTAGAGGTGGTTGAATTGCTCCATCATGTTGATTTGCTTAACTTTAAATAAAAAAAAATTAGCAGATTATGATGCAATTTGCAAAAAAGCAAAAATATATATTAGTATTTGTTTGCTTGTTGAGAGTTTACTGAATCTAAAACTTTTCATGTCCGCGTGTGCATCTTGACTCAACGTTCACACGATAAAAGTATGGTGTAGGCTTTCCTGAATCTCCCATTGTTTACAGTTGTGATTTTTGAATTACTTCCATAGTAATTTCTATTAATGATAAGACTGTCTAGGAATTTTTAGGGGGGCATAGTTTTATTTATGTGTAATTCAATGAGCACATGCTAGTACCTACTGAATATTAATCTGTGCATCCTGTGTCAGAAAATATTTTGTATAGTTGTTTGTTGGGTGTTAAGAAGTTAATGTTAATACTTCATACCTCTTGGATAGGAAATAATCACTTAAATAAAATTGAAGTTCTTTAGTCAGGTTCTTGATTTGTTTGCCTTTTTGCTTGGAATTTGAAGAGCATTTGTATGTTTCTATAGGCATTCAGTGAGTAAGGTGGTTTAATATAGCATCTAAAGGATATCTTTAAGATATATAGTAGATGGAGAGCTAATTGTTTTGTGAAGAAGTAGGGAAATGTGAACAGAATTCCGTAACTCTGAAATACTGATTAGAAATTAGAATTTAATGGTTAACATTATGATACAGAGAATCTCAAATGTCAAAATTCATTACCCTTGGTTTGGTTACAGTGCTAGAATACAAGAATAACAACATCATAAAGCTGGTTATCACAATTATTAGATTAATGTAGATGCTGCTTAATGTATTACATATAGATAGACAGATTAGATAGATAGATAGATAGATAGATAGATAGATAGATAGATAGATAGATAGATAGACAGATAGATACAATTAAGGGGTGATATTTTGCAGGAATTTAGTGTCAAATTAATTTACAGTAGAATTTAATTGTATTCAACAATGACAGTCTATTGTTTTTATCTCATGTTTTGCTTAAGAATAATCATTACAATGAGTGACACTTTTATTATTTAATAAGAGGGAATATCTTCTTAGATTAAATGATACCTAATTACTTGAGTTGTTTAATTTGTATGGATATTTGCTTCTGAGGTGAACTTTCTTTTGTCTTTGAAAAATTATTCGCTATATTAAAAGGTTGTAAGATAATTAATAGAAATTAACATAGTTTGACTTTTAAAGATAATTTTTAAATGTGCATGCTTTGTACAAAAATCATTTCTTTCTTATTTGCTTATTTGATGAAAATATAAGGCTTTTGTAATTTGCTTATAGTTTTATTCTCCCATCAAATATGTTTTTCATACATATATACAGATATATGTATATATATATATATATATATATATATATATATATATATATATATATATATATATATATATGTACACACACACACACACACACACACACACATATATATCTGTATATATACACACACATAGATATAGATATATAAAGATATAGATATATAGATAGATATAGCTATATATTCACTTTACTTGCTCATCTTCAAATATTTTCTCTGTTTAATATCTTGATAATAAGGAGTACATTTCTTCAGTTTAAGCTCAGAAATTTATAATAAATTATTTATCAATGTATTTTTATTCCTAGTGTTATTATTTTCATATCTCTTAATGTTTTAATTTTATCATTTAGAGACATATGAATTAAATTTCGTACTATCTGATTGATTTTCATTCATGAAGCATATTGTGTAGTTGATTATTAACCTAAAAGAAGAGTGATTGCTTGACCATGTGATACTTGGCCATATAATAATTCTGGAGACTGTATCTCTACAGTTATTTTTTGTAAACAATGACCATTACACTTGAATTCATATTATGTAATATCATCCATATCAATATTTTTATGTAATGAATCCAAGATTATTAATAAATAAAAGAAGATTTATGGTGTGATTGTTTATATACTTGCTTATATGCATACATTCATATGTATATGTATATATGCATGTGTGTGTGTGTGTGTGTGTGTGTGTGTGTGTGTGTGTGTGTGTATATATATATATATATATATATATATATATATATATTATATATATATAGAGAGAGAGAGATGGGGAGTATATTGAATCATTATGTAAATTGACATCAAGATTCAAAATGGTGGATAAAAACATTGAATTTTGATATCAGGTATAAAATTACATCACACAAAACAAGTATTTTGTTGTAGGAGATCAAGCCACCTGCATCACCTCTCTCAATGCGGGCTATGCCCACAGCCCCCCCCCCCCACAATGAATATATACTAACTCTGAGATCAAACAATTATGGGAAAAAGAACAAATTATCTTACTACAGTATCACATAATCTCAGCAAAGCAATCTCAGTACATTCAGCTGTAATGTGAGTGAAGAATGAACCATCTATTCCTCTTACTTGCACTGTGATTTCCCAATGGAATGCACCTTCAATGTAATTCTAATTTTTGTTTTGATTGCAAGTTGATTGAAGGTGAAGTGGCCAGCATTCCAACAATATATGACACCGTGTCTACCTCTGTCTCTGTGTCTGTCTGTCTGCCTCTCTTTCACTCTCTTTACATACATATGGGTATATTGAAGAAAATCAACCCCCCAAGTATGTCAACATTTCAAACATCACAAAAAAGATCAACAACAGAACAGTGACAATGTAATGTGCATGCTGTGAGACATTTATTTTATTATTTTTTATTTTTCCTGTGATAATCATGAAAGTCTGACTGAGCCAATGGTCCATTTTCAGCAGAGGCTGTTGGAGAATATCTCCACAACAGATTTACAATTTTTTAAACAGTAGTTGAATAATTATATACAATTAAATTTATATTTTAAAATGAGTTGGGGAGAAAGGCTGACAAAACCACACATAAAAATGTTTTATAGTAGTTGATAAGTAATTATATGCAAAGGGAGGAAATCCCCACAACAGATAAAAATACAGATTGAAATACATTTACAGAAGTATTAAGGATACAGTATTGTACTGCAAGTATCAAGACACATTGCAGAAGTGGATAGCTTATGTCAAGCAAACTAATACATAGTTATTCAAAATACTGACTACATTTCTAATAATATATGGAGATAAGAAATAATAGAGTATTCTGCTGCCAAAATAAACAGGAATAGAATGAGATGAGGAGAAGTAATGATCAGGAGGAAAAATTAATGATATGGAAGAAGAATTGATTATTCTTAGAAATATGTGAATATTGTGGAAAGACATGAGAGAGGAAAACAAACATTAGTAAGCACTGGCTGAAGAGACAGAAGAGCATACACTAGTAGTATGGTATCATTAAAGTGAGATCTTTTGACTTTAGACCATCACTACCTGCAATGATATGGAGGTGTTTTGAGAGTGAGAAATGCATCATTATAGTGAGTAGGTGGTCATGCATCTGTTTTGAGCGTTGTGCAGGTACAGGTACAGGTGTCAGATAGATTTTTTTAGATTGGTTTTGAAATTGGAAAAGTTGCTAGGATGTTTTAGGGATAAGGGGACAGAGTTCCAGGAGTGAGCTACATAGCTGGAATAGTGAGAGATTCCTACTGACAAGGTGATTTATAGGTAGTGAGGAGAATTTTGTTTTCAGATAAAAGTGGCCCAGCAGGGGAGTATGTGTGTAATACGTCTAGTAGGGCATAGCTTTGTTCTGGTTTGTATATTAATTTGTGCACCATGAGTTGTGTGTAAGTGAGTTACTTAAGTAATTCAAGCCAATCAAGCTGTTTTAGGGGTAAGCAGTGATGGGTTCTGTTTGATGAGCCAATGATGTGGCAAATTTTGCTAATTTATTGTAGCATTGGTTTGGTTTATTTTAGATGGGAACTTGAAGGTTAAGCAGTAGTTGAGTACCATATAGTAAAGTGGGGAATATGACTGTAGAGGCCAGGAGTTTCCTGGATAAATCATTTAAGTAGTTTTTTTGTTCTATAAAGTGCCCCTAATTTTTGGTGATTTTTTTTGATAGCTGTTGCACATATAAGTCAAATTTAAAATTTCAGATTATCAATTGTCATGCCTTGTAATTTGGTATGTGGGGATGATTTCTGTAGGGCTGTTGTCAGACATAACCTCAGAGGATGCAGCCTCCACCCCTTTCTAATGTAATCCATTAACTCTGATATCACACAATACCAGGAAAAGGACATGCTGTCCTACCCCAGGATTGTAATGATTTTGCACAAAAGTCGAACGCTTTCCTATCAACCAAATTAAGCAGGTAGGAAAGCAGCCAACTAAACCACAAATCAACTAACTTAACAGATTAATCCCCCCATGCATGTCCAACTTTTCTCTCTCTTTTATATTGCACTTAACTTGACAAATTTTAATTATTGTATAAGGTGGTTAACCAGAACAGCTAACAGGAAACTGTGGATTAAGACTGTGTAGTTTTTTTTATTCTGCCTGCTGATTACAATAGTGTATTTTTTATTATGGCAACAGTGTACATATTAATAAGTGTTTTATGTTGTTGATTCCATTGCTTTGTTGATCCTGTACTCATCTTTCAGTTCAAAATATGTTTGGGCATGTGATCTAAGTTTGATGTCTTATGATGGAATTTTTGATTATTATATGCCAACAGAGCAGATTACATTATTACAGATACGTGATTTTTACATGACTGTAAGGCTAAGACAAAAGTATCTTCTTGGACTTGAATAATGTAGTATATAATTTCTTTACTGAGTCATATATACATTCTATCTTCTTATAGTCAAGGATAATAATTCATAAGATATGCAGTAAAAAATAAATGCTTTTGATATTCACTTCTGGAGGATTTTTTTCAGTTGTTCAAGAGTTTCAAGGCACTAAATATGAGTTTTATTTCAGTAGTCATTATTTATTTATTTATGAGTATGTGATTATGTTTGTGTTTGTTTTTTTTGTGTGTGTTTCAGATATATGATAATTATTGTGCAAGTGTACAAAGGGAATGATGCCTGGATACTATAACAAAATAAATGGCTTTAATAGCTAGTATGTAGTTGGTGTCATTCTAAAGGGATACAGAACATGTCAGCCTGTGATGAGATGGTAAATATGACTTCCTGTTTTACCAAGGATAGCTTACTCCTCTTATTAGTGCTTTCATAAACTGACTAAAACTTTTGCTGCTCCATAGTGCCTTTTCTAGGTAAAGTCTCCTTCCTGGGATTCCTACCTAGTAAACTCAAAATCAAATTTGGACAACATTATTTATATCTACATGCTGGTACTGCACTACTGACAAAATGTCATGTGCCAGTTGTGCCCACTAACACCTTGCATGCATGTGTGCCTGTCTATAGCTGAGCCTATGTATGTGCATGTGTGTATCTGTCTGTCTTTCAGGCTGGTCGCACTTTGTTAGATAGGTGATCACAAGTCTGAATGTTTTTGTGTTTGTGTGTGTATATATGTATGTTGGAGCATGTGTTTGTGCAGGTGCATGGGTGAGAGTTTTGAGTATTAGGTTCATAGGTTCATAGGTAGGTACTAGGCTATCGGCCCAAGGGCCTATGTAAGCCTAGCCAACAAGGTTCCCTGGCTTACGCCACCCAAGAAAGTTATTTTCCTGTGCCACTGTCGAGCAGAGACACAGAAGTGATCCCCGTGGTGTATTTCCTATTTCCCATCCACTCATCAAGATTTTTCTTGGAGTGCTAATGAAGATCTTTGCTTGACATAGATGGGTAGCCTCTTCCAGAGTATGGGAAGTCTCTGGGACAGGAATCTATCCCTCCAGCATGTCCTGTTTATTGTGGTGACAAGGTTTAGGTCCCTAGAGCATGTAGCTCGGAGGGATTGGGATTTCTTTAGGTGTAGCATGTCCAACAACTCTGGGTTTGACCCAGCTTTATATGTTAGGCAGAGATCACCTCGGAGTAGGCGATATGCTACGGAGTAAAGCTGGAGTTTTTTGAGACGGTCAGTGTAGGGCATTTGTTTGAGTCCAGTAATCCTCTTTGTGAGGTACTTCTGTGGCCTTTCCAGCTCCTGCAGATGTCTTGTGAGGTACATTCCAAAAGGGGCATTGTACTCTATAATGGGTCTAATGAGTGTCAAGTAGAGGAGAACAATGACTTCTTTTTTCCTGGATGAGAACCCTTTTATGATGAGGTGTGCCACGTAGAAGGACTTCCTGACTACTGTGGTGATGTGACTATCAAAGGAGAGACTACTGTCCACCTGGGTCCCAAGGTCTCTTATCATGCATTCAGTGTTAAGTAAATTGCTGCCTATGTGGTAGTTCATGGGTACAGAGTTTTTACCAAAGGGGATGACACTGCACTTTTTGGCATTGAGCTTGAGGCCATGGCTCTGACACCAGGCATCTGTCTCAGAGAGGCGCTTCTGTAGGATGTTCACATCATTTGGGGACTTGACTATGGCTCCTAGTTTGCAGTCATCTGCAAACGTCGTTAGCCAGAGACCTTCTGTGTTAGCCTGTACTTCAGAGAAGTAGATACCAAACAGGAGCAGTCCCAGGACGGAACCCTGTGGTCCTCCACTTGTCACTGGTTTTACAGTGTGGGTTCTGTCAGTGAGCCAGTTGGCAACCCATCTTGTGACATAGGGATTTATGCCTAGTTTATTGAGTTTAGCTATAATTCCAGAATGGGGGATGGTGTCGAAAGCCTTTTATGGATGACTGGATGCATTTGTGTGGGAATATCTGGGAATGTGTGTGTGGCAATACCATTTTTCTGAATCAGAATTTCTTTCTTCTGTGTTAAGCCATATTGGGTGGAAAGAAATTCACTGACTATCAGGGATTATACTTGACGTAAGTTCTACAAATAATGTTATAAAATATTAATTTGGGCCTAAAGTAGCTAAATTGATAAAAAAATATGAAAATAAGACACAGATGATTTGATATTTTTCATTTTTATGTTATATAAGATAAAGAAGGTCAGATTTAGAACAATAGTCATGTAGTCACTCAAAAAGAAACAGTTTTAGAAGTAGCTCATTTTCCACAGCATAAACAATGGGCTATTAAAACTATTTATAAATAATAAACTCTATGTTAATGTATGAACAGAAATACTTGATGCAGAAAATAATTTGTAAATGCAATCTTGGGGATTCACAAAGAACCCCAGTACTAGCTGTAAGAGCTAAGGTAAAAAGGGGATGTTTACATGATGCAGCAATTTGTGATTTAGAGATACATTAGTCACAATGAGGAAATGCCTCATTATCAGCAGCTAAATTGCATGTTGCTGAATAGCTGTTAACTACTGTGAGTGCAAATCAGCACTTTCTTGTGGTAATTGACACAGGCAGCCATTATATCGTTTTGGCATGGGCATCTTCCATTCGTTCTGCCAAATACACACACACACACACACACACACACACACACACACACACACACACACACACACACACACACACACACACACACACACACACACACATTCTCTCATGCATATATACTCTACAAAACACATACCCGTTCCTGAGTTGTCAGAATATCCCCCATTTTTTCCTGCCCTTATATATCATGGATGATTACAGTCAGTCATTAATGACAGTCATTAGAGTCATTAGAGTTTCAAACTTCATATCCCTCAATAAATGCATGCTAGTGCAAGAGCTGTTATTCTAATGACTTTCTAAGTTTAAAGAAAAGTAACCTAAATCCATCCCTGTTTATGTGTCTTTGTCTCCTTATTAGTTTTTGCTTTGTCCAGATTTCTTGTAATGCAAGGTTGAAAGGTATGCTTCTATGTGCCCTGTCCTTCTCCCTTGACAAAAGCCTGCTATCCTCATTATATTATAAAGAAACCCTTACCACACTAGCATAACAGTAAGTACAATGGGTTAATTGTATTCTTTCCTGTGTCAGGGGTGCACAGCTCAAAGACTTTTTCCTATCTCCTTTGTAATGTAATTTTATTCTTTTTTTCCAAATTTTAGGTGTTGTTCCTACATTTTCCTGGTGTCTAGTTGTGGCAGTGAGGGCTAATATACTCATGAGAAGGGTGTAGTTCTTGAATCCTTTTTAGCATCTTTAAAGCATGCTGTTTTGAGTATCCCTTGTAATTAGTGGTCCCATAACCCACACTCCCCTGGATTCAATAAATGCTGTGTAGGCTCTGTGTAGAGCCTACATAGAGTGTATTCATGCAGACAGCTGCAAGGTGTTATTGGTGACCCATACTGCATATTCATGTTGCCCATCACCCATAAGTATGGTTGTGTGGCACATACCAATAGCACTGGCTGCAAAACTCTGTTAGACAGCAAGGATAATAAATCCATGTAAGCACGAGGGTCCACCCACATTATACATCACCAATAAAATCGCCATTCTGAATGGCTATCTGAAATCCATAAATCTTATCCCATGTAGTGTCCTTTTATGTTTATGTTTTTAGTTTGCATGGCATGCCAAAGTGCATGCTGATGATTACCAGGTTTGTGCAGCAGGACCACCCAGGTAAAAGACAGGACCCAGACATCTGAAAATAGAAAGAATATACTTTCACTAAATATGATTGTTCAATGCTGTGTGATGTGCAAGCCCGTTAAGTGGAGCTGCGCTACCCTGATACATTGGAAAGCATAAAACCTAGTAAAACAACACTGATGATGTTACTACCGTCGTGGCAACATGGGTTAAGCCTTGGACAAAAATACAGATGGTCCTGGGTTCTAATCTAGGAACTACATGCATTTTCAATATGATGGTTTGAAATTTCAGCATATCCAAATAACTTGATAGTGGAAGGGAATGACTGTGGATGTCTCTTGGTGAAGTTTATTTATTTTTTGAAAAAGGTGCACTGTGCTTGGCATCCCACAAATATGAGGTTGTTTTTATGTATATGTAAATACTGTGCAGTTTGCATGATAGTAAGTGATGCTCACTATTTTTATATGTATTAAATTTTACACAGTCACACTCTCAGTAAGCGCAAGTGGCAGGAAAACATGGAATTTAAAGGGGAAATACCTGTAATTCCAGTTTATACATTGAGGTTTGATTTGTGCAGCAGGCTGGAGCAGGTGCAGGTGTGCATTTTAGAGCACAGTGCTGGGGTGTCCAGCAGTCCAAGGTTTTTACTGAGCTCCTGATTAAGGATCACAGCCCACACCTGTTGCAGGTGGACTATACTGGCACCCAATACAAAGTGGAAGCCTGGATAGTTTGGCAAAGGCACTTACCATTGCGACTGGTATCCCCTGCACCGGTGAACAGTACCATCACCACTATGATGACTTCTATAGGAGCAAGAGGTGTACCCTTGATCAGTGGATCAGGGATTGCCAGGTGGGGAACACCCCAGTGATGTGTAAGTATGATTTACATGTATTACCTGAAAATACTCAAGCTGGCAATGGTAAACACTTGTATTCATAATTGCTTTTTCTTTTCCCTTTTTTCACAGCTGCAGAAGAGAGGGCCTTGAATGTGAGGTCCCACACTAGGTGACTGAAGAGGATGAGACAAGCATGTGATAAGTGAGAATAATTATATAAAGCACTCTTATTGCAGCCTTAACAGTTATGGATGGATTAATAGCTATATCATACTTTGTTATGATTCTGGAAAAGCATATGTGTACAGTACCTTTCAATAATACCAATATCTGCTGAAAACTCAGATTTAGGAATCACAGTTTTGCCCTGGTCATTGTAGGGTTCATGGTGGTTTTTCAAGTATTTTATAAAGATGTCAATAAACTGATAAGTTATGAACACAAATCCTGTGCAATTATCCATGTGTGTAATACCAACATTTGTAATATGTTCATAATTCAGGTTCCCTGTGCACCCAAATATGTCATGATATGTCCACATATCCTGCTCTGAACTGTGGAGACGTGTGGCCTGAAAGCAAAGCAACAGTTATACATTCCCAGATAACAGTGCCCATGAGTCTATAAAAATGTAAAATGAAAGAGAGTTTGCATTATGTTGTATTCAAAAGCAAAAGTACAGTATTACAATAGACACCATTTGGGGCTTGTAATCCCACTCTCCCCAAATATAAAAATCAGATTACACTACTGTGTTAGCTTTACATCAATAGAAATTTAGTACTGTTATGTAATGATCATTATAGCATTTCAAGTGCAGACCACCAGACCTGGCCTGCTGTCACGTGTAAGCACTGTACATGTAGTCCAAGTAATACAGGGATTTGTTAGCAGTTGTAGTTTATAGTAGACTGTATCAGAAGACAATAAAGTTATTTTTGAAATCTTGTTGTATAATGTGGGAAGTTGCTAATGATCTCATTTTTTTCTCTCACCCCACCCCATATCTTCTTTTGTTATTTATTTATTACTTATTTTTATTATGATTTATGGCTTATTATTACAATTGCATTTCTTTATTCATGTTGCAACTTATTATATCACTTTTATTATTTCTTATGTTTTGCTTATTATGTATACTTTTATCTTCTGTTTATGTTAAATTTCATTATGTATCATTCTGTATGCATTAATATTATTTAAGTTTTGTTATAATGTTTTGTTATATTCCTTTCTTTCTGTAAATGTTTTTATTTATTTTGTTTAATGTTGTTTTCATTTTTTTTTTTATTTTAATACTACAGCATAGCAGGGTAGGCCGGTTCCTGGTGATCTGCTTACACTCGCTCAACCTGCTGCAGCACCAATGCCCAGCACTGAGGCTGCCATCTGGTGGAACCCCCCCCCCCCATGGTCCCTGTCCCACCTGGACCCTCAGGTAGGTCAGCCCTCTGGACTAGGTATGTTTTCTTCCATAGGAGCAGAGGTGGGGAGGGTGCTTAGATCACCCCTGCAGAGATGCAATATATGGCATGTAGGATTGTTCATGAGGATGTGGGCACATGCCTACGCTGCATGGAGAACATGCTGCCCATCCTTGTACAGCAGAGAAGCTGTAGGCTAAGACATTGGCTACAGCAGCCACTGGTGCAGTGATGGAACAGTGCTGACAGTCCAATGGGTGAGGACTTGAGTCACACTGTTACCATGGTGATGTCCATGGGACCTCGATTTCACCATCCCCACCCCAACCAAGGTCTTCACCCCCTCTTGTGTCTTTCACCAACCCTTTCCTTGTCTTGTATAGGCAAGTCTAGGAGGAGGCAAATTGGGAAGGTGAGGAAGTATTTGCAGACAGACAAGAAATGCTAGACGTGCTGGGCCTCGTTGTGTGGGCATTCCAAGGGGAACTGTCCTACCCTGCCATGCTGCAGTAATATGAAATGGTATAAAAAAATAATTAAATACACATAAGTTACATTAAAAATATTTTATAATGGGAAATATGACAACAAACATAATATAATACAGATATAATAAAACAAAAGGATTAAAAAGAGAGAAGGGGTGGGGTGAGAGAAAATATAAGAGAACATTAGTAACTGCACAAATAATATGCAAAGCTTTCTACAAGTAATGAACTATATTATGTTACATTTCACATATAACAAGACCAAATGCTAATCAATCCCTTTATTACGTTGAATACTATCCTATTGCTAAAACAGACACACTATACTACAGATCAGATAGCACAAAGAAATCAATCATGCTTGCATATCTTGCACATATGTATGTTGCATGCACAATGTTTACATTTGACAGCAGGCCATCTGGCACACAGGTAGGCAGGTGTGTACCCCCACTGCTATCATTATGAATATGTAACAGTACTCAGTGTTACTGTAGACAATCTCAGTGGTGGCTGGTGACCTTAAATCAATGGGGGGTTGCAGGAGACTGTGGAATGGGTGGGGCCAATGAGAAGGGGTGTGGTCAACTAGAAAGGGTGGGGCTAAGCTCAAAACCACAACAACTGGAACTTTAAATACGCTGCCCTGGGTGCCAAACCATCATTATGAGAGTCCAGTCAAGACAAAATGAAGTGTAGAAGAAAAAATATTTCAATGCATTGGCTATGTGACAGCTTACTTAATATCTAGATGGAAACAAAAAGGTTGTGAGGCATGAAAAAATAAATTACTTTTTAAATACATTACTGAAATGCCAGTCAAAATCAAGTATAAAAAAAAAAACAAGCAGCGCTCAACTCAAACCACTTCTCCTTGCACTGCAGTTCTAATTATAATTTATATTCAGCTTTATAAAAGTACCAAATAACACGCTGAAAGTAGCTGATAACCCCACTTATAAAAATGTTTCTTATCCAAAAAAGACCTGCTGCCTGACAACAACTATATATTTGTTTCATGGGAAAGACATGATCAAAGTAAAAAATGAACAGCAAACAAGAGACAGGCTCAAGATAAATTGCTTAAAGGATTACTGCACAGGTTATGGACCACACATGATAGATTGGCATTCTGTTTAGTTTATGGGTAAAGCCTGCAAAGATGACTGCAAGTCTCCAACAAATGTAATGAGCTTCTGAAAATACTGTAATCCTGTCCTTTATTACAAATACTGTCATATGAATTTCAATGCCGAAGGCTTATACATTATCTAGTTATGTAAATATTCTCTGCATGGCAACAACAAAAAGGCTTTCAATGTTGATAATTCTTTAACAGTATGCTTATTAAAGCTTACTTGCATCTTACAATCTCCAACAAACTTACCTGATGGTCATTAAAGCATTGCTACTTAAACACAGAGCAACAGGGCACTGCAACATCATGCATTTTCTGAATAATAAGAAGCATAAATCAAAAGTATAAAAATATGACAGAAAAGCAGAACATTCTGCAAAATCAAGGACAGTTGAAAAGCCACTGTGTACTTATGTCTACCTTGGATGGGGGAATACTCTGCACACTTACACTGCATAAGTGCTCCTTGGCTTGCTTGGACACATCCAGAGTCACTACATGGGGGAGTGGGGTGCAACAAGTATGTCACAATTGGATATGTCTCTGGCTGACTGTGATGGCTCTGACACTCATACCGCTCAACCTTAGAGCAAGAAATCTGGAAAAAGCCATACATAGAAATGGGACAAAGGCCCAAAAATAAGGAGACTTTTTAAATATTGCTCTTATAAACTTAGAAAGATAATAGAATAATAGTAGGTCTTGCATTAGTATGAATTTTTTGAAGGGTATGAAATCTGAAACTCAAATGTCTGCCATTACTTTCTAACTTCAATCTTTAAAGATTTGCCACTAATGTGCCAGAAAAACACAATTTTATAAAAAATGGACCAAAAATGTGACGCAGAAATATAAAATTTCCACACAATACAGCTGGGAACCTGTCAAAGAAGGGACACCTTTTAATATTAGTACTGTTAACATGAGCAGCTGACAAAATAAAAGAATCTACATACATTTCTGAAATAAAAGTAATCTATAACTCTGATCATTACAGTTATTTATAATTGTAAACCCTCCATGTTTTCTTCCAAAATTGCCATTTTGCAGAGAGATTATTAGGGGGAGAGCAACATTTTGAGCCAAAATTGGGGATAGTTGAGAGGTTTGGATATTCCTAATTCTATAAAGAGATTTATTTGCATGTACCTCTCAACATCTTAATGCAGAAAATCCGGACAAGGCCAAATATATTGGGGGAACATACAAACAGTACTAAAAATTGCGCTTGTATAAACTTATACAGTTGATAGAATAACAGGTCTTGCTTTAGCATGCATTTTTCTGAAGGTTATGACATCTGAAACTCAATGTCTGTCATTATTTAGTGACTTCATTCCTAAATGATTTGTCAGAAAACCACAAATTTTATGAGGAACAAACCAAAAATAAGAAACAAAAATCTATTCATTCTGCAAAAATCTGGACAGTTGAGAGGTATAGTTCAGCCGGGGCTGTATTTGAGTTTGCTGCCCTTCCCCTCTCACAAAATCATGGTCGAATGGAGCCTCCCCCCTGCAGCCATTCCAATGTCCCATTCCTTGGTTATTTTGCCCAAATAACCATTGTAATGTGCATATTGCCTTACTTCTGAGATTATTTGGATTTCATTTGAAAGTTTTATTTTGCATTTTACAGCACAAACACTAATAGATATCTGCTAAACAAAACAATGCAGTCTTACAATGAGAAAATATTTAGCATTAAGACTTCTCTGCCCTTGAAACTCACATTCATTGAAACAGCATTGAAACCCACATTCAAAGAAAATACATTTTGCCAGTGACAGATAAAGATTAACTTTGGGCTGTTTTCAAATCACAGGCCCCTTGCACATGAAACATGCACATGCTCTTTGATACATCTTCCTGATTGTATTAAATTATATTCCTTGTACAATACAGTACAGCTTTAGAGGGCATTTTAAATTTATTGTTTTCAACATTTTTCCAGTAAACAATGAAACAAAGTGCATGCACCAATAATGACAAAACTGCCCAATTCAAAACAATTCCATCATAAAAGTCTACTCAGACGTCTACATTCCACCAGTATCAGTAAATATGCACAATCTCTGAAGAAGTAAAAGTCATCTAAATAATTCCACATTAAAGAGATCTGTAACTAATGAAGTGATTGCTGCTAGCAAACAACTTTATATTTCATTGTTTCATCTACAAATAAAGTGTCTGTTGCCCTTGAGGAATAAATTGCCTATGTTACACTAAAAAAAAGATAAGCTAGTAATATTGTAATAGGAAATGGATGGCAAACTGATAACAGGTTCATGGTTACTAGGTATCTTCACCAAAAAGGACTGCAGCATCCACCCCCTTTGCAACACAGTATCAGCAATGCAGCTACCTACTGTGGGAGTAGAACCCACAGCCTTCTGCATCAAACGCAAGTACACTACCTGTCATGCTATTAACAATGCAAGCAGACTCAGCATAATCAGCACTAAACTGTTGCTCCCCCTGCAGCTTTCAGCTTCTTGTAAAATCTACTCAGCACCCAGCTGTATCTCTGAACTTTGCAGCACAAAAAATCTGGAAAAAGCCAAAATGTATTGGGGGGGCAAAAGCCCCAAAACCAGAGACACATTTTAATCATTTCTTGTATAATGTTGGAGAGTTGCTAGAATAAAATGCTGTGTTACCACCATACATTTCACTCCCAATACTTGAACCCAGGACCCTGTGCAAAACAGTCAGAGCAACATACCATTATGCCAAATCAGCTGTTTTGTGAAAGAGAGGAAGACTGAAACTTAAATGGCTACCATTTAGTGAATTCAGTTCTCACCATAGCTGTCAACCTCTTAGAACAAAACACCTGAACAAAGCCAATAATGGGGGAATACAGCCCCCAAACATATTCAGTGAATTCAGTTCTTACCATAGCTCTCAACCTTAGCACAAAAAAACCTGGATGAAGTCAATAATGGGGGAATACAATCCCAAAAATAGGGACAAATTTCAAATATCCATCTTATTGCTAGAATAAAAGGTTTTGTGTTACCATGTACTTTCTGAAGAATATGAAGTCTGAAATTCAAATGCTTGTCATTTTTATTTATTTAACATTTGTTACCAAGGAAAGTCTGACTTGGAACAAAAGCCACTTTTCAGCAGAGGCCCAGGGAGAAACACACCAGACACGTGTCTTTGTAAGATGGGAAGACAACAGAGCACCCAGAGGAAACCCACACAAACACAGGGAGGACATGCAGACTCCACACAGAAGGTACCCCAGCCAAGGATTAAACCAGAGAACCTTTAGCTGTCAAGCAACAATGCTACCACTACACCACTGCACTACTGACTGTGTAAAGAAACAAACATACAGAAACTACAGATTTTATGAGGAACAGAACAGAACAAACTGAGGCAAAAATCTGCAAATGTTTTACAAATGGTGGTGGGTAGGGAATTCAGGCTTTTGCCACCTGGACCCCCCCCCCACACACACACACACAGTTCCTTCCTGCAGTACAGTCCAGACACACAGATCCCAAAGGTCCTTCTTGCAGTACACTCCATCCAAAAGCCCGACAACAGCAAGTCCTTCCCCTTCCCGTTAGAGCAAGCTGGGTGCTACCCAGCCTGCGGATGTTGCAGTCTGATCCTCTTCCAGTGTATACAGTTGTAACTGCATAGACTTCTGGGATATTCGCTGCTGAATGCTATCTTCCTAATCTAGACTGCTGATGAGACAGACTGGATTCTGTGCGCATGCTCCAGACTGGTTCACCAACAGTCTGGATATCGGGAAATGCCACAAGCATGTTTGTTTTTATTTTATTTTTTTTTCTTATTTTATTATTTTAGCTGGGGGGGCTGCAGTCCTGCAGCCCAATAGCATGAGCCGCCCCTGGACAACCTAAAACTTTATTGCAAAGAGCTGCCCTTACATTTGTGGAGTGTGTTATCCGAAACACAAGCAGTGACCAATTTAATAGCACTGTACTTTGTAATTGGAATACTCTAGAATGGCAGCACTTTCTCTTTTCATACTATTATAAGTACAGGTTCAGTGTTATAATGATAACAGTTAGCAGCATGCTCTTGGTGTCCCTGGTATACATGTAATGATTTAGATTGAGATATGTATGTCAACTTAAACATGTCCTGTATAGTTTAGAAGTGTATTTAACAAATGACAATCCCTATCTACTCTGTAATACTGGACTGTTTTCATAAACATACTAATGCATGCCCACTATTGCTTTACAATGGACAAATGCATACTCACAGTGATACAAATGTTTAGTGCAGTAAGCTGGAGTTACTTCTAATGGTAAAATACCAGTACTTTTTGAAGCATATATGCCACTTGTATCTCTCATCCATCTTAGTCTTCCCTCATAGGCTCGCACATTTTGTATTCTCTCTGCATTTGCTGTGGGGAATATATAAACACATTAAGGTCAGCAATCAGAAACAGATACAGCTGCTACATCATTCAAGCAGTGTCTGTAAGTGATATTCATACATCTGTGGAGTCCCATCAGTCCTATTTCCATCCATGCAATGATTTAGGGTATCCCTCTTCCTCATCTTGAGGTCTTGATAGTGATTTCTGCACTGTTTGCCAGTGCAGGGGATGCCAGTAACAGTGGGCAAATCCCAGACCAAACGATTCCATGCATCTGATTTGCAATCTGATCCATAATAGTGCTCTTGTAACAGCCAGGGACCATAATCATTCACTAGGAGTCCAACAAACACTTTGGACTCCTGAACACCCCTCCTTTGAGAACGAAATCTCAGCCCTTCACCCTGAATGCCAGCCATCTTTAATGCAGACAAACACCAATGTACAATGTGATTTCTCACCAATTGTAGTTATAACAGATATTGAGAATGCAAAACATTGCAACCCGCAGCATTTGAAAATGCTGTATGCTGATTACCATCATGGAAACACAGGCAACGTGTTTGCATGCAGGTAGTAGTGCACAGTACTGGAGATAATACAGATATTATTATGAAAACTGCCTCAGCCATCACGACAATAAGTATTATATAGGATGTACTAGCACAACTTCTAACATTTATCATGTGAAGTGGGACACCATTAAAAAAGACAGGATTCTGCAGTATCACAACCCTGCACCTTAGCTATGACACCCTATAATCACAGGTGGTCCCAATAAAAGAATGCAGATATACATGTGTAGGATTCATTGCATTAGTAGCTATTACAAGGATACATTACAAACATCAAAGCTGCATTATTCATATTCAGACCCAGGATTCTCTGCAATTGTAAGTGACACTTCACTCCTCACAGCACAGAAGTTACATAGCCTGTGGTTACATTTGTATTCAATGTAAGGTTCATACAGGCTTACTATAAAAAAATGAAGTGATAATATGCACAAAATGAAACTGATGTATGATATATACAGTCCAATTTGTTAATACCCAGGAAATGTGCCTACATACATATGCAGTCCAGATCAACATGCAATGTAGATTCAGAGGAATGCATGGTTGCCTTAAAGCTGTTGTTCTCACATATATCACTGAGGCAAGCCATAGCAGTCATTCAGCACACAAGCAACTTCAACAAGGAATGTACATTTATTTTGAAGTCACGGCCGGCCTTAGGCATAGGCGAACTAGGCGACCGCCTAGGGCGCCGTAAAGGTCAGCCTCTTAAATGGCACAGTTTTTATTTGTTTTAATTAACAAAGTTTGCACTCTTCTCGGCGCCCTGCCCTGCTGAAGTGTAACTGGAAGCCAGAACTATGGAGGAGGGGAGTGAGTGCCCTCCCACTTAACAGCTGCAGGTTGGCCAGAACAGTTAAAAAAAAAAAAAAAAAAAAAAAAAAAAAGTTACTTCGCATTTAATGCCTCATTGCTCTATTTTTTTCATATATACTGACTGACTTTGAGAAATCCTTTGTTTTTCTGGTGTAGCCCACCCCCACTTATTACCTCACATCCTGCCTACTTCTACATAAGTCCCCTAGAACCAAGGGAGCCATTTTTAAATTATCTACTTGACCCCCCCCCCCTTGTCCCGCGGCTTAGTGATAGCATGCTCACCAGGTAAGATGCAGGAATTAACTGGTGCACTGTTGAATCTTACTTTTGAGAGTTAGTTTTTATTTTTTTTTATTTATTTATTTTACATTTGTTTACCGGGCTAGTCCAACTGGATATATTTCCATTTTCAGCAGAGGCCTGGGGAGAAAAGCTCCACATTTGGGTTAGTACAACAAGTCATTCAATAAAAGAAAGCAAAAACAGTGGTTAATAAAAAAAAAAAAAAAGTACATACAGAATTAAGGTGGAAACAAAAAATATATGAGAAAGTTTATGCTAGTGAGGACATATTACTTCTATTTACAGTATAGGAGTAGGGGAGTTAAACTTAGTAGGATATTCAAAGAGAGTAAATATATATAAGCAATGAAAAAATGCAACCATCTGGAATTGTTAATTAAATTGAAACAGAGACTAATTAACAAAGGTATTTGGAGCTAGTTCTTCAGATGGGAGAGAGTAGGAGGGGGAGAAGAGGTAAAGCTCATAAGTAGAGTCATAAGATTAGTCAGGATTGATGCATGGGCATAGTTTTGAATAAAAATGCTTTTGATTTTAAAGAACTGTGTTTAGAAGACACTGAACTGCAAGCAGGGATGATACAAATGTATCAAGATTGTCGTGTTGCTGATAGCGCTATCCTTCCGTATTGCATAGTGTTTTACACTGTATCAAACTGTAATTAGCTACTGTTTAATGTAATGTATCATTTATATCCTGCTGCCACAGACTTTTCTAACTTATTTGGCTGAGTTTTATTCTAATATTTGTTTAAAAAACCCTGATTTTCTGCTGTATTGCTTTAATATTGTTACAACATAGCAGTTTCGTTATTTTTTTTGGTATGTGTCAACATGTATATAGAAGGAGAATGCTAAATGTAATGAGCTGTTACATTGCTTCCAAGGTACAGAGGGGGGGCAACTCTGCATACAACACTGTGAATGGGAATTTTATTAGATTCCTGTGTGCTTAAACAAATGGAAGGAGTATGAAAATGAGAAACTGAAAGCTGCAAGCTGCATAGGGTAATGTTCTTTGGTAGGTAATACAATGACATATGTGATATTGTATAATATTAATACAAGTCCATAAATGTAAGTTATTAAAACAGAAGTAAAATCAATGTTGCAGACCATGTTCTTAGAATGGAAGGTAGTAAAAGTATAAAGAACTCAGGTGTCTTCCACATGGAAATGTTGAACAGTAGTACTGAGAGAAGTATGTTTTTTTTTTTTGTAAAATATGTAGATTCTGAGAGATAATTTATTTTCCTACAGGGTCTCAATACATCTCACCAAATAATTTTACTGTCATTGTATCAGGAGCCAGGATATCACAGTTTTATTATTATAATAAAAATGTAGTCTACATCAGATTAGTATGAAGAAATTATCATTTATACTCATATATTATGCAAGAATTTTAGGCCAAATATTTGTCCTAAATTGAGTTCCACTTAAGCACAGATCTTATTATAATTAAAGTAAGGAATGCAAATACTGGTATTTTAATTTGCTGCTGTTATTAGCCACATAATCTTACTTCAGTCACTGTAAATATAAAAAGAAGAACAAATAAAACAAGAACTGCATCATTGCTGTTGGTAGTGGGTATTGTATAGTGCTTTTCCTGTCCCCAGTTCTGTGGATATAGCGTTCAACAAGCCAGTGTCCAGATATGCTGATGAATTATTCTTGGTATCCATCTTCTCACCATTGATATTTTCCCCTTATTCCCAGTCATCCCTGGCTGAATCCTGATGAGGATGGGCCTCACTGTCCAGGGAGAGAATGATCTCGGAAGTCTGTGACGTCTAAGACTGCCAATCTTCCTTTAAAATGCATGAAAGCTTGAGCGCAGTCTTCATGTAATCATGAATGCATCCAGGGTTGGGGGATTTTTAGGTATTCACAGAAAGGGGAAACCCTAACTTGCCAGAGTGAATATATTCATTGCAAACATCACTACCCACAGCATCAACCTGTTCTCACTCTCAGCTATTGAATGAATGAATAAATGAATTAAAATCTGCCTTCAGCCAAAGACACATGCTACAGGATTCACTAGGGTGCACTTTGGCTGTAAGCATGACACCAGTCCCTTCATCTGGGATAGGTGAGCTCACGTAAACCACTCACTTCCTCAAGTCAAATTGCACCTTCTTTTGCAGGCTATATGGGGCAGGCAGGTGGCCCAAGGGAGGTGCTGGGAATTTAGCCGCTGCTGTCATTGAGGAAATCAAATACTAGACTACAAACTACCAGACACACCTTACTAACAAAATTAATGCTGGTCTTCACCAGGCATAATGTAGTTTGGCAAAGGAGGAATCTTTGAGTAGCATGAACAGTCAAGATATTCAAGGCATTTTGGAAGCTAGACAGTATAGTAAGATTGGAGGCTTTGAAAGACTTTTGTTTTAAATCTTGTCATTTAAATTGACTTCCAGTCATTCTGTTTCTAGATTGCATAGTATGGTTCTGTAAATAGTCGTGAAATACTATTACTATTGGAGATGGGTTTGTAACTACGGAATATCAAGAATATGGAATCCTTTACTACAAATATTTGGTCTTTTAGTAATCCCCAGATCTTTATGTACAATTTTGGATGCATCTCATGGTTTGGCTGAACTTTATGTACAATTTTGGATGCATCTCATAGTTTGGCTGAACTTGCTTTAGTTGATCTGATATGCCATCTGTGGTGTTTGTTTATGGGTCTGCAAGTGAGACTTGTTTCTGCCAATGGTGTGAATTTGGTTATTTCTGACCGGTCACACTTTATAAAAAAAATGACTGGACAGTTATTTGTGGCAAGTATTACAAAACTGATTACTTTTTTTTAAGTTGTAAATTGTGATGTTCCCTATTTATTGACTTATTTTAACCAAAGAGTATGTGTATAATGTAACATATAACGATATATAAACATGTGTGCAAGGAGTCTGTTTTGAAAACAGCCCAAATGTAAACTTAATCCTCCACTGACCAGTTGCATTTTCTATAAATATGGGTTTTCATGCAATTTCAATGGCAGAGAATTTTACTCTTCATGCTAAGTCTGTTTTCATTGGAAGATTGTATTGTTTATCAAATGGCTGTGTTTGTGCTATTCTAGCTTAAGCTTCTGTACACAGGGAGAAGAGAGGTTTCTAGTCTACTTTCCTGAGCTGTAAGGTTTGCTCGCCTACCCAGAGTAAATTAAACTGTTTAGATTAACCTAAGCAACCCTTTGAACTAAGGCACATATAGAAGACATGACTTTTATAGTAAAGTATGTGTGAAGGAGCAACAGATAAAGCAGGTTTATTAAAGGAAATTTCCATCTTCACTTGCAGTTTAAACTACATTACAAGGTATGTTTTCTTCAATGCATTTAAATAATTAAAGGAAATAACTGGACTGGCTTTCTCGGGGAATGAATGACTGGAGTGGCTTTTTTGGGGAGTGGCCTACCTGTAGGCATGGCTCGTAGGGATGTTTCATGAGCATGACGTGGGTGTGGCTTAAGGGGCGCCGGAGCACTACTTGGCCTAGGGCACCATATCAGATAAGGCTGGCCCTGTTTGAAGTACTGCTAGGGCACCATATCAGCTAAGGCTGGCCCTGTTTGAAGTACTGCATGTTAGATGTACAAGTAATGAAAAGTTCAACATGGAATATAATTCACATACTCCTTACACAGGCTGTTATGAATGCTGTCTTCAAATATACAGCACTGTCCTAACATGTTGTATTCCTTGGTCATCAGCAATCATCTGACCAGTACTGCTGTACCGATTGTGTGTTCAAACAATTCCATACTATTTACTTTACAATGTTTAAGGATATTATGTGGGAATATGTTATGCAATCACAAAAAAAGTAAAACCATGTTGGCTAGCATGAACAAGCATTGACTGTTATTTTGTGAGTGTGACTCCAAGGCATCCACCCCATGTGAGCCTGTGAGATATCTCCTAGAGAACACATCTTGCACATTTGGGAGGGGGCACATATGGGATTCATGTTAACTGGCAGGTTTGTCAGCACATACGTGGCATATGACACACATGCTGTTCAACATGCTTTGGCAGTTACAGCTCTACACCTCATGGTTATTGTAGACCCTATCCTGTTCCCATGACTCTCATGTAAGGCAAACATTAGTTTAGGATAATGCGATACATGATCCAGTTGCAGCATTCCTCTGAATATATACTCAGAAATAATGTTCACTTTTGCAATGTTGTAGCATAACATGGTGATGTTTTAAAGATTGTGGATGGTGATGCCTGTAACTCGCCAAGCATGCCCCATGCTGCTCTGGGAAATGTCCCTGTGACTACAAATACCATATAAACACATACCTTACTTTCCACTGGAAGGGTTTCCTGCACTCATCTCTGTCTCTGAGTCAATGCTGAGAGAGTTTGCTCAGTTCCTCCAGGGTCTATGTGCCCTAGAAAAACATCCACCTTCTCTGCGTATGGCTATTGCCAGGAGCAGCAGCTTCAGCCTGTATCACACACATCTGTATGTAAAAAGTAGCCACTACAAACATTCTCTCTGTGCTGACATATCTTTATCCCACTAATTTTCACCCTAGCATATAAGAAAGGAGATGGAATCTGCATTGATGCCTTATATCTTGTTGAGTAGGTGCATGGAATTGGCTGATTATACTACAAATCAACAGTTAGGCTACATTTAGCATTTCTGAAGCACAGATTGGTTCAGATGCAATCAACTGCTAATGAGAACCATCATAAAAAGACAAAATTATAGCTAGGCAAACCAGCGAGAATGAGAGTTACGTCTTATCTTTAACTTGTTGACACATTTCTTGTGGAGCACTATCTGTCAACAGTGGAGTAATTTACTCCATTAGGTATGTATCCATTTTGTGTCCTTCATGATGCATATGTTTGAATATACTTAGGAAGAATGTGGATTACATCAGTAAGCCTTTGTTAGAACTGTACTGATGACATGGCATTGATCTCCAGCCCTGTTAGACATACAGAGGATGTAGAGTACACCAGGAGTATAATGCTGTGTGATAACTAGGTACACAGGTCTCCTGGGTACTCCCTTTGATAAGCAGTTGTAATAGTACACCACTGTTTTGTTTGCACCATTGTTTATATTTCTTTTTTTGTGGGGGGGATTTTCCTGCTATGGGGCACACTACAATGGACTGCTGTGTTGGGTGTGTGAGAATACATGAGTATCTGTCATGGCACAAAAAGGAATACGTCACTATTGCTACTATCTTAGTTGCATCCACACCCTTTGTATTTCTGGCCCACTGTTGAATATGAGATGTGTAATCAAGCGGTGAATTCTGAGAGCCTTTCTTTACTGCTGTATCTCTACATAGTTTACTTGTATCTATGCAATCCTTATATGTGTTCTCATTTCTTTGTATTTCACTAGACATTATGCATGCACAGAGTAGGCCACCATTTTCTGAGGCAGAAAATGACCTCATCATTGAGGCATAGTGACAACATTATCAAGTCATGCTGTTCAAGGGAAGGCAAATAGGCCAGAACAGGCAGCCTTGTGGGATGAACTGCTGCACAACATCAGTTCTGTCTGTCATCCAAATGGTAGCTACAAGCAGGTGCAACACTGTGTCACAGACATGATCAATGAACAAGGAGATGTGCAGCTGACATGGAAAGGGGTCGTCAGGTCACTGGTGGTGGGACTGCAGAAGAACCTCCTTTCACAGCCACAGAGGAATCCCCGGCAAACCTTGCTAAACAGAACAGTTCTCAGACATCCATCAGCCAATATATTGTGGATGTGGGTGCCACCCGTTCCTCTCAAGAGGAGCTTCCAGGTATGATTAGTTAGATCAGCAGTAGAATACTGTTGCATTCATCCTGTTAAGATATATATAGTTTTACATGGGTGGCAGGTGGTGTTTTTTTGGGAGGGGGAGTAAGTTAGCTGCAGTTTTAAGCACACGTAGAGATTGTCACCCACATACTTTTTAACATTGCATTTACTGAAGATATGAGATTATTGGACATATTTCTCCTGTTATACTGTAACTTTTGGTGCTGTTGCTATAACCTCTCCCTCAACTTTTTTCAGGACCACCAGGATTTGGAAGAGGCCATGCTCCTACTGCTGGTAAGCAGAATATGGTTATGTCAGAAATGTGGATGTATTTCAATGTTTTAGCCAAAGTGTCATCCAAGGCCTGCTGTCTGGCTTGATGTTCTGTTTGCATAATTGCCAGTTGTACAGATATTTTCTTAATGTCTGTAGTTTAGACTCATACCTCTGCCTTGTATGTATGAACATAGTGATTGACTTGAAAACTATTGTCAAGGCATTAATGTCTGCCATAACTGTCAAGTGCACAGATATTTGCAGAATGTCCACAGTGTAAATCATTTATTTTTTTCATAAAATTGTTGTTTTCTGAATAATTATTTCCAAATCATTACAGGTTGGGGTTAGAAAATAATGTCCAAATGTCCTACTCTTTGAGATTGGGAGCTATAAAAGTCTGTAACAGTGACAGCAGTGTAAACAGATTAACATATATTGCACCATAGTAGTGCAGAGAATAGTAGTGGAGGTATTAATCTATTGCTTTTTCCTTTTTATCACAAATGACCAGGGATGTTGGTATTTGTCCCCTACACCACCTGACATTAGTGTCTCTTCAGATTCTGATGATGATGGTGGCCAAATTCAGGTTCAGCTGGGAGTTGCAGAGGCTGGCTCAGACCCAGAGGTTTACATTCCTCAGTTACCCCTATAATCACTGTACACAGCCAGTATTCCTACGCATACTCAGTTCCAAGAGGCCACAGATATTGGACAGTTGGAAGGTGGGGGCATTGAACAGGAAAGTGTGGCTACTGTGGCTGCAGTGACTATTGACACTGGCCATAGCTAAATGGTTTGTGAGGTTCCACACAGGCGGATTGATAGGGGAGCTCATAGGTTGCCTGCAGTTCCTTCACCACCAGTTACAGGTGTATCATCACGTGTCATTAGCATATGTTTAGGGCCATCATGGAGGCACAGGTACATTCAGAAAAGAATTCCCGAGGAATGCTCAGTGTTATGGGTACTGCACAGTCTGATATCAGTGACTGCCTCCACCATGCTACTGATACCCTGGATCAGTTGACTAACAGAGTGGAAAGAGATAGGTCTGAGACAGATTGCAGACTATCTGTCATGGAATGTACATTGTCTGTGTTGGAACATCTGACTGGAGTTGAGTGTCAGCCTCGTGGGCATAGGTCAGCAACTGCATCTGCTGAGAGTCAATGTGGATATGCCCAATCACATCCCCATAGTGGCAGTACATCCAGTGCTCCAGAGGGGAGTGTGCTGTCTACACCAAGATGTAGCAGGCCATAGGGTCATGGTCCTGGGCACTCCCATTCAGGACACATGACCAGTAGACATCAGTCACCTTCAGGTAGTAGCACAGCATCTGAACCTGGGTGTAGGGTACCAGTGCAACTCCTGGCAGAGCCAGTTCTCATATTTGGGGGTGGCTCTACCATGCATGGCTCACAGCTGTCCAACAATACAGACACATAGGGCTAGCACTGAGCATGGCTGTGTTCATACAGACACTCACACACCAATGTCGCATTGAGGGCACCTACAGACACACACACACCATTTCTATGATCCATCTTGCCTGCATCCCTTGCTTACTCACACACATGCTTACCAACCTATTGGGCCAGTCTAGGCCTCCTGCAGTCCCACACAACACCCTGTGCAAGTGATGATAACTGTGCCACATCCTTATCTTTCTCATGGATTCATTGGAATAAAGCTAAGTGTCTGATGCACAGGGTGACTATCTATTTTACACAAATACCATGAAAGAACAGCATATGGAAAAAAGTTGTTCTCAGCATTAACATTAAAGAACCACCAGCTTTAATATTACAATCCAATATACAAAGTCCCAAAGGATAAGCACTTTTGTTCCAATAAAATTAGGGAACTTCATCAGATAATTCCATAAAAATTAATTCCAGTCTAAATACCCTGTATTTTAACTGAAGTAATCTCCCCCTGTGTGGGCTGCCTTCATGTTTAAACATCCTTGAGTACCCAGTGATACATCAGTGTAGCTGTGCTGCTCCCACTCTGCAGAGTTTGCCTTATCACTTGTTTACAGTCCTGTACCTTCACATTTGGTTTCTGTCTTTTAACAGCTACACTGGGTACTCAAGGATGTTTAAGCATGAAGGCAGCCCACACAGAGGGAGATTACTTCAGTAAAAACACAGGGTATTTAAACTGGAATTTCTTTTTATTAAATTGTCTGATGAAGTTCCCTAATTTTATTGGAACAAAAGAGCTTATCCTTTGGGACTTTGTATATTGGATTTTAATATTAAAGCTGGTCATTCTTTAATGTTAACACTGAGGACAACTTTTTTCCTGTGTGCTGTTCTTTCGTGGTATTTGTGGATTATCTGTTTGTTTCTGGGCTTGGTTTGTGGATTTGCAGTGTTTGATTATCTATATAAGTATGAATTCCTTTCATCTGTTGGTGCTGTTGACATGCTACTTTAACTGGTCATTCACACATATTGTACTTTGCCATTTATACTGTAGAGAGCATAATAATTTGTCTACGTTAAAATGGATGCTGTTGTAAGGGCTGTGGAGTCACACAATGAGATGGGTCTCATGGAAATATGTACATTTCTCTTTCAGGATAGTGTAGTACACACCTATGGGTACACATCTGCAATCAACCCATCAATGTCAGAGCATAGGATTGTATGTCAGCAAGAAGACAACTATGCTAATGACCACAAGGTCCTTTTTAAGTCTAGCCATGCATCCCAAATCTCTGACAGGTTCTGATACCATTGATAAATGTAAGCGGGGCCCTGGGAGATGAAACATTTAAAAGCAGGGGCCTGGGAGATGAAGCATTACAGGGTGCCTGTGTCCATTGGAGACATGGGTGCCAAACCAGGGATGAATTTCCTGTTCCCCATCCAATTGTCCAAGTTGCAGTCGAACTGGGTTTGGGAGGAACTCTAATTCACATGGATGGTGAGCCTATTACTTAGATGGGGTAGCCTGTGGGATACATACCCATCTCTCCAGCAGGACCTATTTGTATCACATGCAAGGTTTAAGTCTTTACAACAGGTAATTATTGTGCTGTTTGTTTTGTGGAAATACGGGAGGTCCATCAGAGCAGGGTCTGACAATGCCTTGTTTGCCAAGCATAGATCTTCCCTGAAAAGCCTGTAGGAGACAGAATACGAGGATAGGGCCTTGAGGCAGTCTACATAGGATGTTTTACTAAAACCCTGCATTATTTTAGTGAAGAACATCTGCGGACATTCCAGTTGTTGGATATACCTGGTTAGGTACATTCCAAAGGGGCATTGTACTCAGTGATAGGTATGAAGAATGCCAAATACAGTGGAACAATGACTTCCTTGGACTTAGATGCCATACCTTTGTTTATAAGTTATGAAACATAGAATAATGTCCCCACTACTGTATATATATATATATATATATATATATATATATATATATATATATATATGATGGTCAAAAGCTGGATTATAATCTATGTGTGTCCATAAGCCCCTGACTACTGGATCAGCTTTAAGAGGTGTGTTGTCAATATGATAGCTACTAGGAGTGGATGACTTCTCAAAGGATACTATTATGCATTTCATGGCATTTAGTTTTAGTCCATGGCTCTGACACCAGTTACTTGTCTGTGTCAGCCCCTCCTGGAGAACATTTGTGTCAGTGTGGGATTCAATGACAGCTCCTAATTTGCAATCATCTGCAATTTTAGTCAGCCAGAGACCAGCAACACTGGCCATGACTTCAGAGAGGTAAAAGCCAAAAAGGAGGGGTCCAAGGAGTGATCCCTGAGAGACTCCACTTGTGACGGGCCTCTCTTTAGAGGTGAACGTCCCAGTTCTAACTTCCTGCGTTATGTCTGTGAGCCAGTTGGCTATCCATTGGGTGACTTACGAGTTTGTACCTAACCTCTTGAGTTTGGCAAAATGCCTGAGTAGGGTATTGTGTCAAATGCGTTGGCCAGGTCAAGGTAGGCAGTGTGAACCATTTTTCCCTCATCCATTGCTTTGGTTACCTCCTGAAAGAAGTCCACCAGGTTGAGTAGGCATGATCTGCCCTTGACAAAACTAAACTGGTCTGGGTCCAGTGTCTGGAGGTTTACTATATCTCTACTGGTCATTTTCATGATAATTCTTTCCACGGTGTTACGTGTAAGACTAGTTAGGCTTACTGGTCTGTAAATTCTAGGGTCTGTATATGGCCCACCTTTGTGCGGAGGGATGACTGTTGCTTTTCTACATTCATGTGGCATGAAGCCTTTATGGAGGCTACAGTTAAATAGTAATTCCAGAGGCCCCGATAGGTCATGTTTCTTTCTATTTAGAAGGCATCCTGGGATATTGATTGGGCCCATTGATGCAGTGTTCTTGGTTTTCTAGACAGCATTATGGATCTGTTCCCTAGTGATAGTAGGGGGAGTTATATTTGTACCTACTAAGTTTATCCATGATTTCCTTCCTTCTGTGTTTTTTTTTTTTGAGTTAGTTCTATACTTCTTCCTGGTGAGTACAGCTTCCTCTATGCAACTATTAACATACTTGTACAGGGATTCTGTGAAGAGTTCTTCATAGGCAGCAGTGTTCTTAGGATTTATGGGGGCTTGAACTCCTGCCAGGTTATCACTTAATAGCCAGAGGTTAGCCTTAGAGTAGTCCCTGAATATTCCCGGTTTAGCTGGGGGTCCAAGTTTTATTTTCACTTCAAAGGATACCATTTTGTGTTCTGACCTTACTAGGGAAGACATTACAGAAGGGGGTGTGCAGCACTCTCCTATATTAGTGAGGATCAAATCCAGTATGGTTGCACCACTGGTTGGTGTATTGACTATCTGGTCCAGGGAGTTTGTGTTTACAAAATCTAAGAATCTCTGTGCCTGTCGTTTGGTGTCATATAAGATTCCCAGTTAATAGTGGAGTAATTAAAGTCACCCATGACTATGGTATTGGGTTGGATGGTTAGTATTGCTAATAAGTTTAAATACATGGTATGGATTTCCTGGTTCATGGAGGAGGGGCTATAGCTTGCAAGGAAGTAGTATTGGATTTTGACTATGGTGATTTGAACATGGAGCAGCTCAAGTGCATTGTCTTGTTTGACCAGCCTTGAAGTATATTTATTTTTTATGTAAATAGAGACACCTCCAGCTTTAGTCCCTGCCTGTGAAGTAGCTGGTCTAAATGTGTGGAAGGCATTATAACCTTGCACTGTTGGTGTACTCTCCGTGGCTTTAACCCATGTCTCAGACATCAGCATTTTGTCAGGTGAAGAGAGCTTCTAGGGAGTGGAGTTTTTTGTTTAGACTCCTAGCATTGGTCAGTAATACATTTTGATTTTGTTGGTGTTGATTTGCTATGTCAGAAGTACTTTCAGTTTGGCATTTCTAGAAGAGGAACTATGAGGGAAGACAATGTTTTAGTTAATATTCGGAAAACCAGAATGGAGAGGTGCAGACCATCTCTGGCAAAACAGTGTGGTCTGTTGACCATCTCCTTCCATGCTGACAATTATTGCACCCCTTAGAATGACACCAGAAACTAAGCCAATTATTAAAGTTAATCATCTTTTGTTCATATTGGGGCATCATCTTTGGGGAAGGTAAAATGCTGCTCAACATTAGGCTCATACTAGCCTGAGACACGTATTCCAAGAGTTCCATGATGTCTCTCTTCATATAGTGTAGGGTGGTATGTCTCAGGTCATTTACTTCCACATGGACTATGACTGAATCATATTGCTACTTGTGGACCAATGACATGCGTGTGTGCATAATGTGGAGGATCATAGCCTCTGATAAGCAACTGACCATGACTTTCTCCTTAGTCAGCATGGTGAGAGGGACATCAGTGTGTCTCAGGATGGAGTCTCTAATGAATAGAATGTTGGATTGTGTGGTGGCTTGCCTTATGGACTTATAGGTAGAGGCTCTATGAGATGTAGCTATATGTGTTGATGTGGGTGTTTGGAAAGATTGCATTTAGAGCTGCTGAGGGTATCTGTTATATGTACTTTATATAGGAGGTAGTTGTGGTTTAGTAAGGTTACATTTAATTGCCTTAGCATATATCTGCTTTGAATTTTATGTGAAGGGCGCAGCATGTGTACTACTGTCAACTTTATTGACATTAAGAGTACTTTTATGTGAGAGCTTTGCCTCCAGTGACACTGTGTAAATACATCTCTCACATACTGTACCATATCAGTTTGTTTGAGAATTAAATGGTTGTCAGTAAACATGAGACAATTTCTACATTGCCTCAGAATGCCCATATCCACCAAGGTGGTAATGGAGACAGTGGGAAAGTTAACAGCCATGCAACAGACCCTTTTTTATTGATTATACAGTTGTAGAGAGAATATTAATCAGTGTCAGGTGTATCTGGTTTGCAACTATGGGGACAGTGCTTGCCACTGCAGGCTAGTTGTCTTGTGTGCAACTAAGCACTGGAGAAAATTCAATCATGCTTTTACAGGAAAAATGTCACTCAAGGTGTCTGAGTCTGTACACAGCACTGCCAAACACTTGAGTGGAGACTAATATGTAGACCCTGAAAATTTAATGATGAAGTATTTCGACAGATATTCTAAAGTTAGAAATAAATCAAGCAGTACTTACTGAAAGCAAAGAATTAGCTTGTCAAGAATGATGAAAAAAGGGAAGATGCATGAATGCTTACTGCCTGGCTACTACTAGTGCTGGTCTCACCACAGCTTTACTCTGCTGGAATACAATGCTCCTTTGCTTCTTGTTTCACCAGAAGCAAAATGTTAGCACCAATCTCAAGATAGGAAACAGGCCACAGCTTGTTTGGTGATCCACAGTCTTGCCCCAGAGGATGAAAGGATCTGTAGGCTGCTTGTAGTCTTTTCCAGGTAGATGCCTTGAATAGCAGCCAGACCAATCTGTTTAGTTTTGCATATATTTACCTTGAATTTTGAGGTTCATAGGATGTGAATAGGGTACTGACCTGATGGTGATTAGGAGCATATCTGTTGCATCACAATATGATGTTCAATGTTAGATGTCATAGATGTCCAAGGTTTGTCTAGCAAGGGCCAATGTGGCATTGATCCTTGTTAGATAACATTTTCACAGCAATTCATGCAGCCTGCCCTTCAGCAGGGTAATGGAGTTGCTCTGCTTGACATGGATGTGAGGCTACTGCAGAGGAGTATCAACCTTTGAGGGATGTTCTGGTCCCTCCAGCATATACTATGCATGTCATATTGTACATTTAGGTTCCTAGAACACATAACTGTAGTTCACCATTAGTTCACACAACTTCCACTTGTTGTCTGGTTGTTTGAAAGGCATTGTAGCCTTGCTAGGCCAATGTACTTACTGCAAACTTAAACAAGTTTTCTGCGCATGCACAGACATCCACATCTTCACTGCAGAGAGTGCCTACAGAGAGTGAATTTTATGCTGTGAACCCCAAGGATTTATCAGCACTACTCTCACTTTGCTGGAGTTGTACATTGTCACATTTGTAAGTCTGCTCTTGCAACCATGCCTAATGACAGGAATATGGTTCAGGCAAGTACCATATGTCTACTAAATCAGCATTCTCAATCCACCATGTTATTCCACACTGTCAGGTACTGCCTTACCTTAGAATAACACTAATAAACTTAATAACATCTTACATGTAGGCATCTGTCAGGCCACTGCGTAACCATGGCCTGTTGTGATATATACACAAGCAATAATCTATTGCTGATGATATTAGCAGTGTTTGTAGAAGAGAAGTGGACAGTGTCCCATATGCTGATGTAAAATGCTCTGTCTAACATCCACACATGAGTCAGCTGCAGTGAGACTAGGATAACTACCTATCTATGTTTACAGAATACTGAGCAGCACACACACACACACACACACACACACACACACACACACACACACACACACACACACATCAAGTTGGCTGCAAAATATAACCCTTACCTAAGTTTACAGACTAGAGAACGCAGTCCTTATCTCACACACCACACCTCAAGTCTAACTTTAAAATGTCTTTAGGTACTCTTATTATAGATGATATCAGCAGGCCTTGTGTAGGCCAAGAGTTTGGAGGCCTGCATCAACTGCAAGTCCCAAAACATTACAAAACCATGCCAGTTTGGGATTCACACTTATACTCTACTTTATGGAAAGACACACACAGTTGGCTGCAGTGAGAATAGAACTCCTACTTAAGGTTGCAGACTACAGAACACAGTACTTATCACACATGCCACAGCTCAAGTCTAACATTAACATGCCTTTAGGTACTCTTGTAGATGTCATCAGCTGGCCTTGTGCAGGCCAAGGGTTTGGAGGCCTGCATCAACTGCAAGTCCCAAAACATTGCAAAACTATGCCCTTGTGGAACTCAATGTGTGATTGACTGCAGGTGAAGTAAACCTAGAGGACCTAACCAATCCCTGTGATGAAAAGCTTGGGAGGCCTGCAGAGTCACATTGCTTCTTACAGTCATCTGCAGCTAGTAGCCTATCAGTCAGATAACTGTTTAGTAGCCTAGCTTTTTGACAGCAGTACCTGTTTTGAGTATATGTGTCTGTTTGCATTTGGATGGGCAAGCCTGTAGCCACAATCAATTTACCATGTCCATGAGTTAGCACACAACTTTATACATTTACATTGTACAGCTTGTTTAGTTGTTTGATGTATGCGTAGTGAAATCCAGCAGACACAGTAGGCTGTAGTGAATGAGGGTGTTGTTGCTGGCATAGATACAAACAGGTGGCTTCACAATATATGTACACATTCCTATACTGTGCCATGCATTTTCAAGGTTTCCACATGCACTCTTAGGGAGGCATGTGGTCTTGAATACTAGGGCACTATAACTCTCCACTTTCCAGATGTTTGCAGCAAGTCCACATATTTGACTCATATTTATGTGCGTTTCACACTAAAATGTGGTTTGTTGTCAAATGTGGCATAATTTAGACATGAAATGAGAAAAGACTGCCAGAAATCTGAACTTCAGACTTCCCAATAGTCCTCCACATGCAACTCATGTTATTCTATGCACTTCCACATTTTGTAAGTGCATTATTTAAAGCAGAGCCCTTACGTTTGGTCCTTTGTTGAGCATTATCTGTGGCTTAATGCAGCTTTCCTCTCTATGATTTGGATATGTAGGGCTCTATATATATATATATATATATATATATATATATATATATATATATATATATATATATATATATATATATATATATATATATATATATGTGTGTGTGTATATATATATATATATATATATATATTTTTTTTTTTTAAAGAAATTGTACAAGGAACAAATGATTTGTGCACTGCTTAACTAAGTGTGCTGGCATGCGGCGCATTTGCATTTTTGAAACTGTTTGCACATTGCTAAGCAGTGTGCAAATGGGAGGTGCATTACTTACATCAGAAAATTACTATTACATAACCTATGACTCAAGCCCACACCTAGCTGTACTCCAGGTTGGGATTTTGTTTGTTATGCAGTCTGACCTCTGTCCCTGTTTCTGCATGGCTGCTCCTTGTGCAAACTGGCATAGGTTGCAGACATGTGGCGCAGCAAGCAAATATGAGATTAGTACGAGAAAGACATTAATAATAGTATAGCACACACAGATTCACAGTCTATAAAACACAACTTGTTACTAGTTCACATCCAAAATATCTGCTTATCTCGAACTCTGAACACTGTCACACAAGGTGACTGCCTTAGTCCTTTGAGCCACAGAAGCAGCTTGACAGAAAGGGGATCATTCATCCCACAATCACCTGCATAAATACGTACATTGCTATTCCTCAGTTACCTAATACATACAATTTAAGATCAAATTCTATATTACTTTCTTGATACTGTGTGACATATTAACTGTGTGAGATGCTCATATAGCATAGATGAATTACTGTTATGGCAGTTACAAGGGGACACTGCTGTTTTGAAGGGTGGTGGAACAAATCCCATATTCTGTTAGGATACACAATAGTCTGACTATCATTTAACCTCACTTTCTAACATCTCACTAGAATGATGTACCAGTAATCTGCTGCAGTAAAACTGCATGAATATTCCATGCTTGAGGCCTACTGATAACAAATGGAGAATGATAGTGCAATAGTTGTCTGTAGTCCCATGTGGATGTACTTTCTGTCCAAATAGTCCGCTATAGTTACCTGCATAATGTACCAGGTCCATAACTACAGTGACATATCATAATAATCCACTAGACTACTGTGTAAGTTATGGATTTTCCCGTGCAAATGCAGCAGTTGACACAACTGTAAATCAGGGCTGACTGTCAGATGCAAGACCTACACAGCCATACATGGATAGATACAGGATGTGTGAGTTATCTGGCATCAATTTTAATATATGTATGTGAGTAGAAGAAAGGTATTAGCCCCTAAGTCCCCAAGTTGTCAGTGAATGTGCTATGCATTGTCTCATAGGCAAAGCCTGAGCATACAGAGCACATCTACATCTGCCTACAGGGACATCAGCAGGGGGTTCCTCCTCCGAGTCCTCTGGTGACTGTGGCTGTTGTGACCTTGGCACTGGTGGGAGGTGGTGTATCCCTTCCCTTTGCTGATCCTGCTGCAGATGTTTCCACGGGATCAGATTGTGTAGCATAGAACATACTGTGAATATTTGTGCATATGTGTAGAATATACTGTAAGGCTCCATCAGATATATTAAGGCACTGGAACCATGACTTCAGAAGCCCAAACACATGCTCTGTGATGTTCCTAGTTTGTGCGTATGCCTCATTATGGCATTCTTCTGTGTGTATGTGTGCATTTCTGAGGGGTGTCATTAGCCAGGGTTCAAGCATCCCCAATAAATGGCCCTGTGGGATGTCCCCCCAGCAAACATCTGGTACAGCTGTGATGTGTGCCAGCTATGGGAGTCATGATAACTGCCAGGGTCACCAGCACACATATTCATGATAATCCCCTGGGCATTCCACATGACTTGGCAGGTGATGGAGCAGTATCCTTGCGGTTAACATAGATTCTACCCTGCTCACCAGGTGGTGCCTTGATATGTACATGAGTGCAATCTATGGCAAGCAGTACTTCAGGATAGTGTGTTACACAGTAAAACTGCTGTATATTGCTGGCTTTCACCTCAGGGGAAAGGGGAAAAGATATGTGCTCACAGATTTGTGGGAACATAGCATCCAGGAATTGGTGGAGTATCCTGGATGCAGATGTCTGTGATACCCTCATCATGTCCCCAGTTGGTCTTAGGACACTAGCTACAGGTACTTTTCAAAGGGCTACCCATACCTTAGTTTCAACTGGGATGGGTTCCCCTCTGTTAGTTATGGCTCTGAGATGAGGGTGGCAGAGCTCACTGTGTTCTTGTAATATGTCCTTGTCCACTCTGTAGTGCTCTACAATCTCCAGCTCATGTAGTTCCTGGAAGGTTACCCTGGGCCTGAACACTCTTCTCCTTCCTGGCCTACATCTACTGTCAGCAGCTCCAGCAGCATTGACTTCAGCATCTAGCACATACAGATATAGAATAACTGCAACAGCCCCTAACATTATCTCAGTTAAAATTTCCAAGTCTCTACTCCAATGGTTCAGAGTATTAAGGGAAAAGCAGACTGTAGGGTGTATGCATACTTTATACAGTTCTGAAGTAGGTCCACCATGTGTGATTGGGTAATTATGATGCAGTTCACCTGCTTAGGATATAATTGACATGATTTGAAGGACCAGTTGGCATAATGGTTAAGGTCTTCGCCTCCCATGCACAAGGTCCAAGGTTTGATCCTGACCTCTGACCAATGCCTGTTTGGAGTTGCAAGTTCTCCCTGTGTCTCTGTGGGGTTTCCTCCCACATACGAAAAACATGCTGAGTGTTTCCATCTCAAACTCACTAATGAATGGAGCTGTGGGCAGCAGCACAGACTCTACATGGTTTCCTATAGAGGGGAAGACTTGTACGGACCAATGACTTTAGGCATCCACTGTGGTGCACAGTATCCTCAAGATAGGAGAATGCTAATCACAGACTGCACTCTGTGGTGGGGCTAGCCACTTGACGGCATAAAATATGGCTCTAGGTGATTTGGTCATGTTGACTAGTGTTGCCAAAAATGGGCATGGGTAGTTACTGGTGATAAGTGGGTTGAGGACCCGGCCTGCTCTGACCTACACCTTGCTAATGATGGGAGGGCTATAAGTACCACTATTGACCAGTGTGTGCCCACCATAAAGCCCAGCAGCCATGGATCAATAAGCTACTGGCTGTCTGGTGTCTGTTTGTCCAGCCTAAGTTACCTAGGATAGCTCTGTTGAGTGAAAGCTGGAAGTAAAACCAACCAACCTGCCGAACATAAACTGAGAATTGCTAGACCTAAATGTAGGTTCACTGACAGGAAGTGGATGACATGATGATAAGGAGGAGGCTGGACATCCTGTTTATCCAATAAATGAAATGGAAGGGCAGTGCAGCAAAGCCAGTTGGCTTGGGATCCAGACTCTACTACTCAGGAGTGGGACAGGCTGTAGGAATTGTGGTGAGAGAGAGGCTTCAGAAGGCAGTGAAGGATATCATCAGAATTAATGACAGATTCATGGCAATCATACTCCAGTGTAATGATAGGGCAGTATTTATAATCTAAGCCTATGCCCCATAGCAGGGCTGTGATAGTGAGGAAAAGAGTGCATTCAGACATCAGTTGTAGAACCTACTAGATAAAGCAGGACAACATGAATTGGTGTTGATAATGGATGACTTGAATGCACATATAGGGACAGACAGTACAGGATATGAGGACTGCCTGGGTCCACATGGGTGGAGCAACAGGAATAAAGAAGGAGAAGCCATTCTAGACTTCTGTCTGGCAAATGGCTTGATAGTAGCCAACACATGATTCAGAAAGAGAGAGAAACAGTCAGCCCACAGCATAAACAACTAGTTGCCACAATCAGCTGCAAGCAGTGGTCAGATAAGGCTCTAAGGTCAACAGAGACCAGGCTGAAGACATGGAAATTGACTGGAGAGAAAATACAACAGTTCATGGAATTATTCAGGGCTCTAGCACCCCAAGAAGAGGAGGAAATAGGTGGAGTTGAACAAGAATGGCAGCACCTAAAAGCAGCTTGTGTTAGGACTACAAAAAAGATATGTGTCTGAGCCAGGTATGAATGCAGAAGTCGAGGAAGTCATCAAAAGAAAGAAGGAGTTCAGGAAGAAGTGGGAAATAGAAAAGACTGACCAGTCTAGGAACGACTGCTGGTTGCCTAACAAAGAAGCTAATAATGGAGTTGCAATAGCAAAGAACAGGGCATCAGAGGCATTCTACCATATTCTGGAAAGTGACTCAGTAAGTGGCACAAATAAACTATATCAGGTTGCAAGGCAAAGACAGAAAGATAAATAAGATAGTCAGACAACCTTCATAAGGGATGCCAGCAACATCCTACTCACCAGTCCACAGGACATTAAAGGCAGATGGAAGGAGTATTTACAGCAGCTTCTGAATGAAGAAAACCCCACAGAAGTTGGACTTCCCCAGAAACAGCCTACGATGAGAGAAGAAGAACAGCTCACCCTAGAAGAAGTAAGAACACACTGAGCTGAATGGAGGAGGGGCACTGACCACAACTCTGATTTGTGATATATAACAATAAGTATCCTATTTTTTGCTTATGTTTTACTAGTTATTGCTTATTGTTGCCATTTATAGCACATTTTTATTGTCTGCTGCATACATTTTACTGCATTTGCCAAGGAGTGTATCATATAACTGATTTGTTTGCAGTTAAAAGCATTCTCTAGAGTCTCCTTGCTCCTATATCTGTTTAAAACTGTTTAAAACTTTCATTCAGTGACTCACTGCTGCTTTTCTGCTGTGATAAACATTTCTGTAGTGTTTTCTGCCTAAAATAATGTAGCTAGTAGCACAGCCCAGTTCAGGTTTGCTGTCTGAGGCATGGTTGTTTCTTTGCAGTGTTTGTTCTCAGCACATGTTCCAGGCCATCTTGGCTTAGAAGCCTTTCTTTATCTTTAGTGAGAGTAATTGTTGTTGATTGGCTGCTGGCTGGTAGAGGTTGGCTGGTCTAGGGCTTGGAGTAAGCACCCATTGGTTCTTTTGAGCATTTTTAAGTTGTTTTAGGTTGTACATTCTGGTATTTAAGCCCTAATTTTGAGAGGATTTCTGTCTATACACACACTGAGCTGAGTGGAGTAGGGGCACTGACCACAACTCTGATCTGTAATATATAACAATATGTATCCTGTTTTTTTTTTTGCTTATTTTTTACTAGTGATTGCTTATTGTAGCCATTTTTAGCACTTGTTATTGTCTGCTGCATACTTTTTACTGTATTTGCCAAGGAGTGTATCATATAACTGATCTGTTTGCAGTTAAAAGCATTCTTTACAGTCTCCTTGCTCCTTTATCTGTTTAAAACTGTTTACAACTTTCATTTAGTACCCCCCTGCTGTTTTCCTGCTGTGATAAACATTTCTGTAGTGTTTTCTGTCTAAAATAGTTTCTGACCCCCTCCCTATTGGTATATTGTTCTTATACTTGGTGGCTTTGCAGTTGCCCGCCCCTACTGTAAATTTGATCTGGGACACTCCTCCCAGTCTAGTGTTATTAGCTCATTCTAACTAATACAGAGAGAACATTTGAGAAGGCAAACCAACTTAGTTTCTTAACCTTGAATTATCGTCTGTTTCTCCTTTCTCCCTTTCCACTTCACTAAAAAAAACACTTTGCTAGAATCTATCATTGCTAGAATCTCCTTGTGTTCTGACTGAGTGTGCTTCTCAAACAATCTGGAAATATAGAGCTGATAAGTATATTTTTAGCACTTTTTAACTGTTCAGAGTTCTGCACTGTCTTAATTTCTGCTTGACTGAATTATTTATATATTTGCTGGCATTGTTTTCTTATACTCTAAGTGCCTCCATCTTGATGTTTTCCCAATTTACTGCCTTCTGCACTTGTTTTTAGTCATTTTTAATTTAATTGCATATCTTTAAACTGTATTTACTTTAATATTGCTAGCTTGCACTGCATTTGAATTGTTTTACTGCTGTTTTAGCTGCTTTTCTGTAAAAAAAAAGTTCTAAGCTTGTTTCCTGCCTTTCCTGTAACTAGTCTAGTCCAGATACAAATTTGCTGTATCCGGAACTGTTTGTAAGCTTCTGAGCCCCTCCAGCCTTTCTGTGTTGGAGGGAAGCCTTCTAGCTTATCAGTGGGAGTGTTAAGCACTAGGTAGCCTATCTACCACAAGAGGAGTGGTTTCTGGCCCAAAAATCATAGTTTATTGTCCGTTTGGGCAGTTTTTCCATCCCTTTCAACCTTCTGATTTAAAAGCCTGCTTTTCTGTGGGTTTTTGCTTGTTTAAGCTCTGCACTGCAGCGTTGAGCTGAGGCATACTATTACTGGTGCCAGAAAGTCTGGTCTTCAGTTTTTCCCTTAGACCTTGCTAGTTCTTTCTCTCTTGCACTTCAAATAGCCTAATCGCTTTACATTTCAACAGGTTTTTGTAGCAATTATTGTAGTACACTTAAGTGCCATCAGCACTAGTCGCACTTCACGGAAATAGCTCCAGTACTTACTAGTTATGACCACACCTCCTGGCATAATTAAAGGGCAGTTCCCTGTGCTTTCTCTTCTTAATCTGGTGCACTTGGGCATTCTGAGGCAGTGCAGCAACTGCCTCATGTACACAGACAACCCTCTCCTCTTACCTCTCAACACTCAGACTTGTGAGAGATCCACTTATATCACCAAATTGGAAGCTATGCACACTCCAGCCAAGACCGGACTAGCTGGTCAAGAGGAGAAAGTTAACACCTGCACCATGCCACATGGAGCACATAGCCCTCCATAACACCCACTATCACAACCCTCACATAAAAACACAAACCACACACGCACCTTCATGGAGGCTCTCAAAAGAAATTTACCCAAATAACAGAGATCTCCAAGACAGATCTCCAAGACAGAAATGCACTCGATCACCACAGCACAGCACAAGCCAGAGGACACATAGCTCACCTCCACAGTGTGTCCCTCAACCTAAGCCCCTAAGGCTAAACACTTTGCCCTCTGTCATCGTCCATGTGGGTTTGAATGACCTGAGCCACACCTCCCTGGACTACATGACAAGAGACATGGTGGCGCTCTCGGATTATGTGACCCAGGCAGGTATGACCCTAGCCCTGATCAGTATCCTACTATCACCCGGAATGATACTACAGTACAAACAAAAAATGATTGACATCAACAATTGGCTAAGTTTCTGGTGTCATTCTAAGGGGATCCAGTATCTGCTTGGGATGACATGATTGACAGGCCTCGATGCTTCACCAGAGATGGCCTGGATCTGTCACCCCCGAATTTCTGGGTACTGACTAAGGCTCTTGCCATCCCTATAGTGCCTTTTATTGGCAGAGTTCCAAAGATCAAATTACCACAGTAACAGCTATAAATATATGCTATCTCAGGGTCATGCTGCTCAACGCTAGAAGTCTAAATCTGAAGATGCACTCACTCAAAGCACTTCTCAAAATGGAGAACATCAACATTTGAGCTGTAAAGGAGACCTGGTTTAAAGTGGCAGAAAGCTGTCCTGTGTTACCAGGCTATAACTCATTCCACACCTTTTGGCCCTGAATCAACATAGACCAAAGCTCCAAAGGTGGTGGTGTTGCCATATTCATAAAGGATATGCACACCTCCATAACCTATAATATAATAATATAACCTATATATATATATATATATATATATATATATATATATATATATATATATATATATATATATATATATATATATATATATATATATACATATATATAAAACCTATAATGCATCTGAGATACTTCAGGTACAACTAACATTGGATAAGATGGCAATCCAGGTCATAGCCTGTAATAGGTCTCCAACCATGTCCATAGACTCTCACTCCACATTCCTAAGCACCCTGGAATATATCAAGGTCCAACCCAACACTCTTTTACTAGGAGACTTCAACTACTCCCCCATCAACTGCGAAAGCTATTCAAGCACCAATATACTATATCAACACTTCCTGGAATTCATCAATTCCAATGCCCTGGACCAGCTCATTCTGACCCCCACTAGAGGAAGCAACCTCCTTGACCTGGTTATTACTAACATGGGTGACTGTTGTTCTATAACAATAGTCAATTCCTCCCAGATCAGATCCGACCATAAACAAATCACCATGGAACTCCACATCTCACCCACACCCCCCGCAAAGGTAACCACCTTGAAAAACTTCTCCAAAGCTGACTTTGGACTCCTAAAAACAAAGGTGTCTAACTTCTTGGCACCCATGCCACTGGAAAATAGCTGCATGACTGCTGAATCATACACCAATGCACTGTATGAACATGTACACAAATGCATGGAACTTGCCATACCCAACAGAACCAAGACACCCTCCTCCAAAAAATGGAAGCAAATATGGTGGTCCCCTGCCATTAATAAACTCTACAACAGAAGAAAGAAACTGTTGCAGAAAAAGGTGAAGTCTCAAGACTGGAAAAACTTCCTTATTAACTTCAACAAAAAGTTGAGATCCCTCATCAAATCCTCTAAAGCCAGCTATGAAGGCAGAATTGCGGCAGACACTAAAAACAATCACAAAGCTTTCTATAGCGATATCAGGAACCTCCATGGCAATACCCAGATTTGCTCTGAGATACTGCACAATGGTACCTCTTATACTCAGCCAACAAATATTGCCAACATAATGACCGACAGATTCAGTGCCAAATTTACCCCTATCTCTCCCCTTAAAGGACCAATCACTATACTGGAAGAATGCCAGTCACCCAGCATTACTGCAGCACAGGTTAAAGCTGCATTGTCCAAAGCCAAGAATATAGCTTCCATGGGACACAATAATATCCCTGGCTGTGTTCTCCATGAACTAAAATTGAACTGGCCCCACATCTGTGTGCCCTGTTCAGTCACAGCCTCATCTCAGGCTTTGTCCCTACTGAATGATGCACTGCTACAGTCATTCCTCTCCATAAAGGGGGAGTGACTAAAGACCCTGGGAATTATCGGCCCATTAGCCTGATGAGATTTATATGTAAAGCTATGTAGTGAATCATCATGGACCTGATTAACAAAGATATAGGGAATCTCCAAACTCTAGACCCTATGCAATTTGGCTTTGTGAAAGGGGGAGATCATGCCTGCACAACCTGGTTGACTTCTTTGAGTCAGTCACCAGGGCTGTGGATGAAGGAAAGGCAGTGCATGCAGCCTACCTTGATCTGGCCAAATTCTTTGATACCATTCCTCACTCTGGAATTATTGATAAACTCACCAAACTAGGCATCAACCCCATTATCACTAGGTGGGTTGCAAATTGGCTCAGTGATAGAACACACAGTGTGAAAGTAGCGGACTCCAAATCAGACTGCCAAACAGTCATGAGTGGAGTCCCACAGGAATTGGTCCTGGGTCCTCTCCTGTTTGGCATCTACTTCTCATAAATCCAGGTCAACACAAAGGGACTCTGGCTGACCAAGTTCACAGATGACTGCAAGCTGGGTGCCATTATTAACTCCCCAAGTGATGCAGACATCCCATAGAAAGGCCAGACTGAGATCAATGACTGATGTCGAAACCATGGCCTTAAGCTTAATGACAAAAAAATGTGTCAATATCCCCTTTCGTAAAAACTCAGTTCCCTCTAATTACCACATCGATGAGAGCCCACTGAACACTGAAGGCATTATAAGAGATCTGGGGACGCAGGTTGACAGCAACCTCTCCTTTGACCATTACATTGCCACTATGGTCAGAAAGTCCTTCTATGTGGCACATCTTATTACCAAGGGTTTTGTATCCAGGAAGAAAGAGGTCATCGACTCTCTGTACTCTTCCCTCATTAGACCAATCATCAAGTATAATGCCCCATTTAGCATGTACCTCACTAGACACCTGAAACAGCTGGAGAGGCCACAGAAGTACCTCACTAAGAGGACCCTAGGCATTAAGCACATGTCCTACACAGACAGACTCAAAAGACTCCAGCTATTCTCTGCCTCATATTACCTACTTAGAGGCGATCTCTGCTTGACTTACAAAGCCATGTCTGATCCAGCTCTGTTAGAAATGCTACAGCTAAAGAAATCCCAACCCACCACATGCTCCAGAGACCTCAACCTCATTATCACAATCAACAGAACATGCTGGAGGGACAGGTTCCTCACCCAGAGACTGCCAATGCTCTGGAATAGACTTCCCCTACATGTCAAGCAGAGCACCTTGCTGACCTTCTTCAAGAGAAATCTTGATAAATGGATGGGTAATAGAAAGTTCACCCTGGGGATCACTCCAATGGTTTTACTTGATAGAGGCACTTGGAACTAACATCGGGCAGCATGAAGCCAGGGCACTTCTATGGGCTAGGCTTGTAAAGGCTCCAGGGCCATTAGCCTAGTACACACCTATGAACCTAAGAACTGCACTAAGGAAAATGAAGTCAGAGAAAGCAGCAAGCTCAGCTGAGGTCACAGCAGATATGATAAAGATGCTGAGTGAGACAGGGGAGAAATGGCTCCTGATGGTACTAATAATAGTGTGGAGAGAAAGGCATATCCCAGATGACTGGATAATAAGCATACTCATGCCCATGTACAAAAACAAATGGGACATCCACAACTGTGGATAGTACCCAGGCATCAAACTCCTATCACATTGCATGAAAGTTCTGGAGCGAGTGATTGATAAACGGATATGCAGAGCAGTCAAATGTAAGATGGGAGATGAGCAGTTCATATTCAGATCAGGATGCAGCACAGTTGACCTGATGTTTGCAGTGAGACAGATACTTCAGAAGAAGCTAGAGATGAGGAGAGAGTCCAACTGGGCATTCCTAGACTTGGAGAAAGCATATAACAAGGTTCCAAGAAAGCTGATCTGGGCAGTACTGTGGTGGTTTGAAGTCCCAGAAACACTGGCAGAATTAATGCAGGCTATGTACAAGGACCCAATGACTCAAGTATGAACAGTGTTCGGCCGCACAATGGGGTTTCCAGTGGGAGTGAGTGTACACCAGGTGTACTGTTCATACTTGTGATGGACTACATTAGCAAATCGGTCAGCGGGGACAGATCAACAAAGTTGCTGTATGCAGATGATGTGGCATTACAGGCAGACTCTGAGCTAGAACTTCAGCAAAGGCTAGGAAAATGGAATGCATAACTGAAAGCACATGGGATGAAACTAAGCACAGATAAGATGGTGGCAATGACAACAAATTGAGAAAATCAGAAGAAGCTGGGAATAGAGATAGAATGGAAGATAATGGAACAGGTAAACAGCTTCAAATATCTGGGAGGAGTGGTTGAGGAGAATGGAAGTCTGAATGAAGAGGTCAAAGCTCGAATCAGAGGGGCTGCAGCCAACTGGCAAAGAGTATCAGGGGTAGTCTATGACACAGGAATGCCAAAGAAGCTGAAAAGTAAGGTGTACAATATAGTGGTGTGAACAGTACAGAAATTTGGGCAATAAAGGCAGAACAGTTGAAGAAGCTAGAGGTGATGGAAATTAACTGCCTGAGATGGGTGGTAGGATGCACACTGTGGGATAGATGAAGAAATGAGGACATAAGAGTAGAAGTAGCTCCAATTGCAGAAAAAGATCAAAGAGAACAGATTATGGTGGCTTGGACATATGTGCAGAAAAGCAGAAGACAATCTGTTGAGGAAGATTTGGGACAGATAGGAAGAAGGTAAGAGGAAGTGAGAACATCAAGCAAAGAGGTGGCTGGACTGTCTGAAAGAAAATCTCTGACAGTCAGGCATGAGTGTTGAAGAAAGCAGGAGTGTATAACTGAATCGAGAGAGTTAGCGACGGTTAACATGATACCCCAATCCCAGGTAAAAAACAAAAATGAGAAAAAGGAGGCTGATGATGATGATTTAAAGGCCCTACTTTAGTGTGTGACACTGCATACATCATAACTATGCAAAACCGTATATTAATTGAATACATCAGGTTTCCATTTACAGCTGTGTACCTCATTACTGGGACGTGGGTGTTCCGATTGCGCAAACAAGCTAAGGTCCACCCAAACCATTTGTGTGAAGTGGCGCACTGCACAGACATGCACACTAAGCACAGAAAACTCCTAAAAGTGACCCCCCCCCCCATGTCATGCACATCCACTGGGAATATAAACACTGTGTAGGAGCCTATACAAAGTGGATATCCGTACATAGTTGCTCCCTTTAGTGAGTCAACACATCCATGGCATTTACCCCTGACATGCATAATATTCATGCTGACACCCTAGAAATTACACAGTTCATAACTTTGTAAGCTGTTTAACAGCAAAATGCATGATTGTGCAAACCTGATGCAAGGTCATAAAATACTTTTGTCTAGAGTACATTATATAGTGCTCTTTTAAATTTTTTATTTTTATTATTATGCTAAACATATTTGTGCAATGCTGTGCATACCCCAAACATAAGAGAATTAAAAAAAAAAAACAACAAAATACTAATTTGACATAATTCTTGCTGTTTTCAGACATCCACTGTGTATGGCTCCAACATTTATGTATGGGATCTTACCTTTTCAGTGGAATTATGTCCATAGTTTTGGACTTTTACATCCCCTTCTTTCAGCGTAGACTCCTGTATGCAGAAAATTTCTGCATACACTACTAACATGGACATGGAGTCTACAGAGATGCATTACAAATTGTTGGTTTGCTCTACCTGGTTAATTTCCATAAAATTCAGCTACTTAAGCCAAAATTTGCATTGCACAAAAGGTTCCGTAATTGTGCGTGCATGGGCATGATTGCACACCGCTACACAGAGTTTATTGAATCTAAATTATTTGAACACGTGTGCCACGATGCAGACACTGGAAAAAATTTTGTGTAAGCTTTATTGAATGTACCTAATTGTCATCCTTTTTTGTAAGTGCCCTTAAGCCACATTCTAAAAGTGTGATCCCTGGTGTCTAGCATTCTTCCTGCCCATATCTTGTATAAGTGCTGTAAAGCATGATAATGCATGGTTCTCAATGGTGCTAGTGTTTCTTCATGACCCTATGTTGCAGGATTTTCTCATTAGTATAGGGGACTGTGCAGGCATGAAATCCAATAGTGAAGCATCCTGGGAGAGATTTTTTGAGTTACAGTGATCTTGAAAATTATATATATATATATATATATATATATAGCAGAAATCCAAACAGCAGTCTGTCAGCAACTTAAAACGCTATGAAAAGACTAATAACAACTGACCACTTTCCACGTACAAAAAATGTAAAATATTTAATAAAACAAAACAGAACAAACGTAAGCGCTTTCACGGACCACCTGTCCGCTTCCTCAGACGTAGAATCATATGGGGGCTACAACAATTTATAGCACTAACATCTAAACAACTAATTAGTTAATTAACAATTTAGATAGTGCATATTGGCAATTACAATAAAGGCATAATGCCTCAAAACTACTATAGACAAAGTTAAAAACATTTGCATAGAACAACACTCTAAAAGTATATTTCACAGCCTCGACTTCTAGCCCTACAAATATATGGTTAAGCGCTATCAAAAAACTAACAATTGAACTGTTCACATTATTAATAAAATACATAAAATATAAAAGACATGTTACCTAAGCGGTCTGCCTTGCAAAATCGGCTTAAGGGGAACTGTTTCATTTAGACCACTTCCACGGTGTGCCCCCAATCTCAAAATCCATCTAACTTCCGCAGTCTCAGTCAAATTAACCACATCACCCAATCTAGGATTTTCTTGAACAATGTGTAAAATTTGAAATAAAAAAATGTGTGTAGAGTTAGTGTTCATTACATGTTTGGCAATAGCATTATACACTTCATTTCTACGTATACAATAATAATGGTCGCGAATTCTCTCCCTTAAAGATCGATTTGTTTTGCCAACATAGTAACAAAAACAGACTTGACACTGTGCAACATATACCAGGTTCCTAGAGGTACACGTCCCAGAACATCTGATGTTCCAAAGGACACCTGTATCTGGGTGTCTGAAGAACCTGGATTCATTTATATATTGGCACTGTAAGCATTCATTGCATTTCTTAGTACCCAACTGCCAGGTCGGGCAACCTTCCAAATATTTGGAATTAGTGTAACAGATCTTCTGTTGCAATGTTTGACAATTTTTGTAAACAAAATGAGGGAAATTACCTACTAACTGTTTAGTACTGATATCGGATGTTAAAATATTCCAATTATTGGACACCAAGTTTCTAATCTTGTTAATGTTGCTGCAGTATGGAATGACAATGGAAACATTTTTATCCACCTTGGCTCTATGGACGGGTCGATTGATGACACCAGGGCCAAAATATGGTCTGGCCCTATTTTCCCTGTGATGTGCCATTTGTGCGTTCACTAGATTAATCTCCCCTTGATTATAACCCCTACTCAAAAATCCATTTTGTAATATTCCCATTTCTTCCTTAAAGATTCGATCATCGCAACAAAGGCGTGATGCTCTCATGGCTTGCCCCTTGATGATATTGGTAAAACAAGCCGGATTGTGCATACTCTGTCTATGCAAATATGAAGGTTGATAACAAGCTTTCCTAAACAATTTAGTCTTAACAATAGCATCTTCCACATATATATTAACATCCAGGAAATCAATGCTAGATCTAGAACATGTGCCAGAAAACTTTAAAAACTGGCAAGTTGAATTAATGTGACTAAAAAAGTCAGAGCACACAAAATCAGCATCATCTATCACAATAAACAAATCATCCACGAATCGTCTAAAGAACTTCATGGAAGGATGGGAAACAAGGTGTTGTTGTTCCCAGGCAACCATGACCAGATTAGCATAGCTATTGGCACAGCTTGTGCCCATAGCTATGCCTCTGGCCTGTTTATAATACCTGGTGTCAAATAGGAAAACATTATTATCGAGCACAAGTTCTAAAAGAAAACATAAAAATTCAGCTTTGTCTGTATGCAAAAAATTATCTTTTATCATCAAGTTGAACACCATTTCAATACCGATGGAGTTGGGGATACACGTGAATAAAGATTCCACGTCTGCTGTCACAAAAACTGTGGACATTGTATAACCATGCTCAGTCGAAAACTCATAAAATGCTCGCAGAAATTCTTCTGTGTCTTTAAGGACATATGTATACTGTCTTAGAATCTGCTTGAGTTCATAGTCTAAGTATACTGAGATAGGTTCTGTAGCCCATCCAGCGCTTGCCACAATGGGTCGAAAAGGTGGTAACCGAGAATTCTTGTGGATTTTTGGCAAACCATGTAGTCTAGGTACAACAGGGTGTGCCACTAAAAAATAATCAAATAGTTGTTGACTCATGCTATTAATATTTAAACAATCTTGTAATGCTGACTGAATTTGTATTATAATGTCATTAATAGTGGTTAAGTCAATTTCTACATATGCATCACTTCTTAACATTGTCAACATAACTCTACTATAATAAGCACTGTCGAGGACGACGACAGGTCCTCCTTTGTCAGCCGGTCTGACTATAATGTCAGTATTGTTCTTAATGCTTTCAAGAGCTTCACGTTCTTCTGTTGTTAAGTTGCTAACATAGTCAGGCTCAAAGAAAAAACTGTCATTATAAATTTCATTATCCATAGCGTTTAGGAAAACTTCCAAATTAGGAGGTAGACAAGGTGTATAATTGCTTCTTTTCTTAAAAGTAACATTATGTGTCTCTGAGTTAATGCCCATAGATAATTTAAGGGCAACTTCTCGTGCAAAAAGCCTCAAAGCTACCAATACTTCACTTTGATCAACACTCGTTGAGGGAATAAATTTTAAACCCTTATTCAACAAACTTGCTTCTGCTGGTGAGAGGGTGTGTTTGGAAATGTTCCACACTAGCTGTCGTTTGCCCACATTTTCTTTATAGTCCGTACCTGGTAGTTGGGCGGTGCTTCCTTCCGTTTCACTCCTCTGGATACATCCATGTCTATCGATTTTTTCCGCGCTGGTTTGTATGGCAATGGAAAAGCCAAAGAATCACCACTGTGTTGGTTATCCGTAATCAGCTTCCTCCTAACATCCATAGCAGGCCGCACTACATCTGCCGATATATTCGTTTCAGTGGTAGAAATGACCGGAGCTTCCAATGGAGTGGAATAATTAGAGGCCACATGGGGTGACGACTGTAGTACGGTCGCACACTGAAGCGTATCATTACGCGATTCTGCGTGTTTGGCAGGAGGCGTCTCTTCAGACCTTCTTACTCTTTCGACGTATTGACGTTTCACATTAAACTCATTCATAGTTCCCTTCTTATGGTTAGTAGTAGTAACTGGACAAGCACTAGCACCCTCTAGTGTCTGTGCATAAGTTAAGTCACCAAAGTTCCTCACTACATTATTTTTGGGCCAAGTGAAAACATTTTGTTTTTTATAGTCCTGGACATCACGCAAAAGCTTCTTCTTTTTGACATCCATGAGCTTAGATTCATAGCGTGATACCTTGTCCATAAGATCTTGTACGTAGACATCGGTAGAATTTTCACCATAAAGACTGTATAATTCTTCCTGTTGTTTGATGATAAGGTTACGTAAATCAGCTTCAACAGGAAAGAAAAAATCCAAAATGAGCTGCATATAGGCTTTACCAGTCTCTAAATTAAGTCGTTGCCATCTGGTAAGCAACCCAGGCTTGAGGCATTATGCCTTTATTGTAATTGCCAATATGCACTATCTAAATTGTTAATTAACTAATTGGTTGTTTAGACGTTAGTGCTATAAATTGTTGTAGCCCCTATATGATTTTACGTCTGAGGAAGCGGACAGGTCGTCCGTGAAAGCGCTTACGTTCGTTCTGTTTTGTTTTATTAAATATTTTACATTTTTTGTACGTGGAAAGTGGTCAGTTGTTATTAGTCTTTTCATAGCGTTTTAAGTTGCTGACAGACTGCTGTTTGGATTTCTGCTATTTATCTCTGGGGTCTTGTGGCTTTGTTTCATATATATATATATATATATACAAATAAATGGGTTTTTATCAAGTTATGCAACTATCATGAAACTATCAAAAATTGGAGTCAGATTGTGGTACAGCAGGGACTAGCAATTTGCTGTTTCCCTACTGTAGTGCAATTTCAGAGATAGTATGTATAAGTTGCAGGGGAGTGTTTTCTTTGCAAAAAATAAATAAATAAATTCAAACATAATAACAACAATTTTTTGCCTTTTTTTAATGTTTTAGATTTAGTGTTTTTCCCCAAGGTATTTGAACCTCAAAGTTTGGAAGTTTGAGCAACTGGCACACACACACACACACACACACACACACACACACACACACACACACACACACACACACACACACACACACACACACACACATATATATATATATATATATATATATATATATATATATATACAGAGAGAGAGAGAGAGAGATCTCTTTCTCTCTCTCTCTCTTTCTCTGTGTGTGTGTGTGTATATATGTATATATGTATGTATATATATATATATATATATATATATATATATATATATATACATATACACACACACACACACACACACACACACACACACACACACACACACACAGATAGGTATAGATACATAGATAGGTAGATATATGGATTCCTTTTTTAAGAGCAGTCAAACAAATAATCGGTACTTTTCTTGTTAACGAGGCAGCAGGCCAAATGTGAGCTTGATGTGAAGTCACTGCTGCCTATTTTTCTGTGGTTTTAATTTTCTCTTCATTGTCACAGTATGATTCATTTTCTCACATGTCAGTACTGTTTATGCTATTGTTCTATTGTGCAGGGAGTCTTCTAAAAAGAAGTACTGGGAAGGAAGAGAAATCCAGATAATAACGAATAAACAAGTAAATCAGCAGAACAACAATATCTGGATACACAGCTGAAAACGTCAATGAAAACACTGGTAAGACAGCAACAAATACTTAAAAGAATTTAATATCCGGAATAAGCGCTTTCACAGTAAAATTCCAAAACTGCTTCATCAGACAAAACGGTCAGTGTATACTCACTTAATATAGACATTCAGATCCCAATCACAAACATTAACTAGGACACACCCTCTATAAAACAAGAGTGCTCCATAAAGCAATACATACAACGTAACCAAAAAGATGTATATAAATATAAATATAACCATGAACAAAATGCATTCATTTAAAAAGTCTTCTGGCTTTAAGGGTGGGTTTAAGTGGGACAAAGCCATTTAAACCCTTCCCTCTATGTGACTGCAGCCTAAGAATCCATTGGGATTCAAGTCTTTTTGTATAGTTACGAATGCCCCCTAGTCTCGGTGTTGCATGTACCCTATCAATCACCCTAAACATAAAAGAATGATGTTCCCCTGATGACTTAACATGTTTCACTAATGCATTTTTCTCATATCCAATCCTAATAGAATAGATATGTTCCCTGATTCTATCCTTCATTCTGCGATTACATTTACCCACGTAGAATGAAAAACATTCAACGCAGTGTGCCAAATAAATCACATCTCTTGTATTCCAGTTTGCCTGTGTTTTAAAATGAAATCTACGCCCATCATTAGGATTAACAAATACATTGTCAGTCTCTATATAACTGCAAAAATTGCAGTCTCCACGTGGAGTAGTACCTAAAGTATTAAAATCCCTTGTAACTTCTCTGTTACTATCTGGATAACATAACATCTGCTTCAGACTTCTCTTATTTTTATATCTAAACTTAAGTTTGTCTCCAACTACTTTAACTTTCTCATAGGCCAAAAGTATCGGCCAGTGCTTCTTAATGATTTCAGTAATAGTTCTCATATCACTATTAAACTGTATTGGTACCGCCAAAGAAGTTGGTGGTGTCCCTCTAACTCCAGAAACTTGGACAGCTGAGCCAAAATATGGTTGGGCTCTGTTATCTCTCAATTCTGCATCAGCATGTACCCCTAACTCAACTTCCCTTTTGCTATATCCTCTGTTTCTAAATTGTTTTTTGAGATTACCTATCTCTTTCTTAAAAATGTGATCATCATCATTCAAACGGGACATTCTCATCCCTTGGCCTTTAACGATATTGTGAAAGATATGCAGTGGATGCATGCTAGTGCGATGTAAAAGTGTATTCCTATAGCAGTCTTTCCTATATAGTCGTGTACCCTAAGTACCATCTACCCTTCTATCAATAGTTACATCCAAAAAATCAATGGTGGATCTAGAACATTTAAAAGTAAATTTAAGGAGGGAAGTAGTACCATGCAGATATTCCAGAAAAGTACTCAAATCCAATTCACTTCCATTCCATAACATATATATATATATATATATATATATATATATATATATATATATATATATATATGTATATATCTATATATATCTATATATCTATATATATATATATATATATATCAACAAAACGATTATAAAAACAAATGCAATTAACAAAGTCATGTCCTTGGAAGACAAAACTGTCTTCCCAAAATGCAAGAGCCACGTTGGTGTAGCTACTGGATCAAGACATGCCCATAGCTATGCCAGCAGTCTGTGCATAATAGCTGCCATCAAAAATAAAGACATTATTGTTCAGGATAGTCGCCATAAACAGACAAATCAAATCTATTAGTTTGTCATTATATGCAGGCATGTTTGCAGCATGGCATTGTACCAAGGGGACTACGAGTTCTAGTTATGCCGACCAATGGCAATCAGTATCCAGAGTTCCTGGCGAAGTGGCAGAAACTGAATTTGGAAGTAAGATATTGTTGTTCTGCCGATTGTTCTGTTGTGGTTGTAATTTTGGCTTTGTTCTCACAGTAGTACTGATTTCTCCTTATGACTCAGTGACAACCACTAAGGGGGCAGTACGGAAAATATACAGTTGGTCTAAACTTAGTGCTGCTTCTTTTTTCCTGGTTTTAAGTTTGTCGTCATTCTAACACTATTACACTATGATTTTCTCACATCAGTTGTACTTATTGTATTGTTCTGTTCTGCTTTGAATTTTGCCTTTCTTCTCAGAGTAGTACTGATTTCTCCTCGCAAGTCATTGCTGCTTATTTTGTTGTTGTATTCTGATTTTAATTTTCACTTTCTTGTCGGACTCTTACTGATTTTGTCCGAAGTCAGTGCCACTTCTACACCTAGTTTTACAAAGGTTCCATTACTTCATAAATAAGGTGAAAATCACACACGTTATAGTGTGAAATAATAAGGAAGTGCTCCTGTTTCCCAGCATCAGCTGATTTTTAACGGTCACTGTGTTAACATTTGCAATGCTGTGAGACATATCTGCCAACCTGCACACAATGAAAATGGGGACAAAGCCCTTAAAAATAGCAACATGTGGTGAAAATATCAACTGCAAAGGGGGACAAAGGGCTTTGAAAAATAGGAACATTGGGTGAAAATGTAAACATGTAACTAGGGTGAAATGTGCAGCAAGTTTTACCTGTACATTTCCCGGCAACATTTATGTTTGTAGATGATTGCTGCCCCGTTAATGGAAAAGTACCCAAATGATCAAACCCAGATGACCAATCCTAAAAGATCAAAACACACAAAAAAATAAATCACAAAAAGGAAAATCCTTTTAAGCATTTTTTGTGTATGTGCAAGCCCCCCCTGTGCCGCTTCTTATTAATGTATACTGATTCTGAGTTCATACTACAGTGGGAAAAGTATAAAATCCCTCTCCTCTACTTTACCACAACCTTGGCCAACAAACTACTGACATTTTTAAACCTTCTGATATTTCTATTAAGATTTCTGGCAGCAAAAGAGTTTGACATTCTGAGCATTTGATGAAATGAATGGAGCCCATATATGGTGACAGTCCAGACTGCTGGGGAGTTTGAGGATTGCAGAAGTACACAGTCCTCCTGCAAAATTGTTCTTAAAGCTTTACAATAATTTTTTTATTGATCATATTAGGTGCCCAATCACAATTTTCTGATGCCGCTTTTTAGTGTCAATCAGTATTGGATCACACTACTGTTACTGAGCCAGCTGGATGCATGCTTTGCGGACATGTGTCATACCATGGGTTGTGTGCTTGATGAGATATATGTTGAGCTATCACCCCCCCAGATCACTTATTAGGTATGTTTTGTTTGTTTCCTTTCATGTATTAATATGGTGGCAATAAGGGTGTATATATATATATATATATATATATATATATATATATATATATATATTTTTTATACATATATATATATATATATATATATATATATATATATATATATACATACAGATATATATAAAATATTATATACATATACATATATATATATATATATATATATATATATATGTATATATATATATATATATATATACAGATACACACTCACACACATGCACATATGTATAAAATGAATTTTATTTCACATTTGTTAATTGGATTAGTCCAACTGAGTTTGGAAAGAAACCCATTTTCAGTGGACACCCGAGGGGAAAAGCCACAGCAAACATAAGTAAAGATAAAGTGACAACATACAAATATTAAATAACAATCACAATACAAAATAATTGTAAAAAGAAAAGGTTATTTATTTGCATTGCATTGATAGTAAGCAACCCAATTTGTTAATCGGGTTAGTTCAACTGAGTTTGGATTTTTCAGTGGAGACCCGAGGGGAAAGAGCCCCAGCAAACATAAGCAAATATATATATAGATATCGGAAGTTAGGTACTTCTGATATTTGCGTAAATATATAACCAGGATGACAGCTGAGAAATTGACTGTTTTCATAAAAATTTCCTTAAAATCTTAATTCTGAAGTGTTTAGATAAACCGTGGTTTACATTAATTGTGAAGATTAAGAAAACAAACACCCGGCTGAATGGTAATAACTAAATAAATAGCACAGAATTAGACAATCTCCCAGATTTACTATTCCTCCGTGCAGGACAAGCTTAGTCCTACACAGAGGCGGCCGTTTAGGAGCATGATGGCAGCGTGCCATGCATAGTAATGAGGCACACTGCCTTAGCTCCTAACCTTACATGGAGCGTGTAAGAGTGCAGGGGGCGTGTCTGAGAGCAGAGCTCTCAGAATATAAATGCCCCTGCAATGAAGAACAGCAGAAAGTGGTAAGAAATGAGCAAGACCGCTCATTGGTGTCTGCATATCCCCACCAACAGTCTTCCTTGTGTACAATAGCAAAAGTATACAGAAATAAAATGAACAAACCCTTTATTTTTTTAAAAATCCGATTAAAGCTAACCATAGGCGCGCTAGTGTGCCCATTGCTTAGCTACAGTTAATGCAGCTTAATTGGCTGAAGAGGATAACAAGGAAGATATATGCAACTGAAGCAACATCACAATAGTGTAGTGGGCAGAGCATTTGCCTTACCAGTAGGCATTCTTGGTTCGAGTCCCACTGCGGCACATTCCATTTTCCATTTCAAAGCACATTATGACTAATATTTATGTTGCATAACCCACTAAATAACATATATTTATGAACTGGAGTACTGCAGTAAATGCACATGTGAGATGTTGGTATCATAGTGAATAAAGCACTAGTAAGCAGGTTTTAAGCACCAATAAGCAGTAGTAAGCATATTTAAGCACTAGTAAGTGAGCTTAAGCCTGTTTGTATGGGGGTAAGCAATGCGCACACAGGTTAAGCAATTCTGAAGCTCACTCTCTGTAAGCAGATGTAACCGGAGGTTAGCAGTGCTTACCGTCATGCAAACCCACGCAAACCCACTTACAAATGCTCAAAAGTGCCTTAATCACTCTGTATCCTATGGCCCTTGTTCTGCCCATCAACAAAATTAACAGGCATGCAAGTCTCGAACCCAGTATCCTATACACCATAGTCACAGAAGTTAACCACCAAGCCATCACAGAAATACAGAAGAATGAGGTATCAGCAGACAAGTCTTCACCATAGTAAAACCAAACTGAACCTGTGAAAGGAATCAGTATACAGACATATGCGCCTTAACTCACTACATAACATAAATATGTGAACTGGAGTACAGCAGTAAGCCCAGAAGTCAGGTGTAATTGTAACAGAGTGTTGAAGTCCCCAGTAAAACACAAGGACCCCATACAGTGTATGTACACATGAATCATGGATACCAGGCATACATATAACATGTAATGAATAATAAATCAATGCCAAACAGGAATTATAATGCAAAGTCTAATGTAAGCAATGTTAAGCATTGCACAGGCCAGCTTAGGAGCTGTAAGCAATGTGTAGGCCAGCTAACTCACTTTGCCAAGTATTATACCTCTTTAAACAATGCCAACCCTAGGTAAGCAGTTTTGCCCATAGCCTAGCCTTTTCAAAACTGGCCAATCACGGAAAAGTGCGGGATATCGGCCCTACTTAAACCCAAGAGGCGGGAATACATCTCATAACTGGTTGTAGCTTCCCCTTGCAGGCACCATGTCAGGAAGGGGAGAAGGTGTGCGCTTTTGGGAACAGCGCTGGTGCACCCAGGAGTCCAGATGCATGCCAAGGACTCCTTGTCAAAGACCATGATCAGAGACTGCTGCAAGGCCAGTACCAGAGCTCCCAATATAAGGCGGAGGCCCATGACCATCTTGCCCATGACCTCACCAGCGCCACTGGCATACCTCGAACTGGTGAGCAGGTCAGACATCACTATGTCGACCTCACGCAGCATAAGGGAGACCTCTTGGAGCAGTGGATTTAAGAGGCTGGAGCAGCAGCGGTTGTTCCAGTTGTGTGTAAGTATCACCCCACTATGTATGTAATAATTGCCAGCTCAGATATATCATGGATAGGTATGGCTAAATATTCCTCTTATGTCCCCCACAGCTTCAATGGTGCAAGCTGCAAACCAGGAAACCCACGTCAGTCGCCTGGCAAGGATGCGATGCGAGGCAGGTCAGTAATACTCATGCATTTACTGTCATAGGAGATAAAACTAAAAGTAGTATTTAATTAATTGCCTGTATAAAACCTGTATTGTGCAAAGCAAGTACTGCATACACTAGAGAATATGGCAGTAAGAGTCTCATATCATTTGTATGTAAATAAAAGTGTAATAGCCTGAAAGTAAAGGTCTAACTGCTGGACTGCATGTGTATACTCTGGTATCATATGGTAATGTACACAATCATGTAATAGTACTGCTGTATTAAGCACTGTTACCCACACCGTGCACCATAAATTGAATGTGTAGGAATGCCTGTATATGACAGGTATAATCCCCAGAGCCCGTTTAGTACAACTGAGAGACACATAGACAGAAAACGGGGAAAATGCAGACAACAAAACCTGAATGGCACTTGTAACTGAAATGTGAACTGTTGTTTTTTTAGCACACACAGCCATGGTTTGAATCCTGCCAGTGGTAGTACTCTGCATGCAGAATCATACCCCACAACTGTACAGATATGTCCAGAATGTCCAGTAAAGTGGCCCATATCTGTTGCCTATCAACCTGTTCCCCTGGGAAATCAGTGGGATGACCCCAGACATATAGGCAGCAAACAGGAAATACAACTGATTGACACATCTATGAGAGCAAAGCTGGCACACTAGCAACTCCCCAAAACTTTATGAGACTAAGAAGCCACGTATGTCCCATTTACACCCTAACTTGTCAAGCTGTGGTTAGAGTGTGTACAGTAACAGAGTGAGATTTTTGTGCATAATAGTAATGTGGAATCTGGTACTGTGTGTGGGAACATTCAGGTAATGCTAATAAACATTCCTCCCACAGGTCTGTCAGATACCAACACTATACCCAGAAATACAAGAATGATACCCAGTACTGGTACTGTTTACATTGGTATTGTATGCCAGTACCACTGATGCAGTTGCTCTGAATAATGAGGTATTACACATCACTGTCACCCACACTGTCCTACAAAATATAACTGTCTAGGAAATCTGTATAAGAGTGTTGTAATACAAGGTCAGAATGCAAAAGCACAGGGGATTAATAAGACAGAAAGTGGATAGGAGATATACAGCAATATCTATATAGCAGACGCAACTGTAATGAACAGTGTTTAAATTGTAGCAGTCACAACCATGGTCTGAATCCTGGGAGTGGAAGTAGGCTGCGTACAGAATCATACCCCACAACTGTACAGAGGAGGCCAGAATGTCCAGTATATGTGCTCATATCTGCTTACTGTCCCCCTGGTAAGTCTTTGGGATGATCCCAGATTTTTAGCCAGCAAACAGGGAATACAAGTGATTGTCAAACATCTATGAGAGCAAACCTGTCACTGTAGCAACCCCCGAAGCTGTTAAGAGAGTAATAAGCCAAGTATGTCCTATCTACACCCCCATGTAGTTAAGCTGTGACCAGAGTGTGTACAGTAACAGAGTGAGATGATGTATGTGCATAATACTAATGTGTAGTCTGGAAGGTTGTGTGGCAACAGTCAGGTAGTGCTAACAAACATTGCTCCCACAGGTACGTCAGATAAGAACACTGTGTTGAGAAATAAAGACCATTATAAACTGTACTGGTACTGTTCACTCTGGTATTGTAGGGAATTGTGAGTGTTGCAGTTTCCCTGAATAATAACGTATCACTGATCACTGGCACCCACACTGTGCTACATAATATAACTGTGTAGGAAAGCATGTATATGTGTGTGTCAGGTCACTAAAGGCTAAAGAGGGCAATATTCTAGATATGTCCTGGCACACCTGCATTTGGTCAACACATGGTCAGAGTCTGTGCATAAAGAGTTGGATAGCTATTTGCACAACATCAACCCGGAACCTGGGAGTATGTGTAGAAACAGTTAGTTAGTGTTAACAAACATTCCCTCCACAGGAATACCAGGTAAGAGGTGTATACTGCAGGTAAAACCAGTTCATGTATAATGATGATGACAGCCATATCACTGTCCAAACTAAGGCTATAGGGCAGTGTAGTAAGACATGTAAGGTACAGATAACAGCATTGACTAGGAGAGTAATGTGGACTAAAGGAATATTCTAGTTGTTAATTGATATCTTTCTCCCCACCTTTATATCTCCAACAATAATCAACATACCCACCCCAAATGGTATGTAATGACACCTATGTTCTGGTAATGTCCAATTGTTTCAAAAATATTTTAATTGTTCCCATGCATGTGCTATAATGAATTATTCCAACATTGGTGGCATGGTGCCATCAATGTACTTGCATGTTATTCTTATTACCACTGTGGTCCCATATATGCATGTGTTCTGTTTGCTATGCAACTGTTCCGTATCTGGTGACTGGATTAATGGGAATATATATGCATGCTGTTATAACTAACCCTGAAATGTGTTGACTATTACTAACCCACATATGATGATTAAATCTAAACACTATAACACACTTGGGAAGGCCGGTCCCAGCAGACCCACCTGTCCCACCTTAGCTGGCCATGGCACCAGGCACCAGCATGTCTGGGGTCCAATCCAAGACCTCCCCGTCCGTTGGTCCTGCACCACCTTCGAGTGGAACCACCACAGGGGATGGGGCCCACCCCCCCTAGGAGTGGGCATGGACAGGAACCTGTCACCCATTGCCAGGTTGGGGTTACGGTACATAGAAAGCTCAACCAGCAGCTTAGTGATCTTCTACACCAGCTCAAGGGCCATGTGTCGCAACTAGAGCATCTCTCTGGCTCTGCAACTCAGCCCCCATCACAGCCACCATTGGGGCTGTGAAGGTGCAGTGGTGACTGCCCATGAGTGGGGACCTCAGTCCCACTGTTTCCACTAGGGGTTCATGAGCTTCCGATTTTCCAGCACTCCTCCCCATCAAGGTGTTTACCCCCTGTATGCATCTTGTTTGTATTGTCTGTTAACCTACCCAACCTACCTCCCCAAATATATCTACTACCCCTCCCCAATATCCCACTCTTACCTGAAAAAAAAAAAGGGCAATCTGTTACCCAAAAAAAAAAATCTCGCCCCATATATAGCTGTCCATTTCGCACACGTGTCCACTGGACACATGTAATCTGGTCTAATTGGCATCACAACTTATTATTGTTGTCCTCACCCCCCCAGGGGTTTGAGTGTCCAAATCTTCCTCCAGATTCAGTGTATATACACAGCTGTTGCTGTAGAAGAAATGGGCAGGCTATGGACTGAATGGAAGCCAGAGAAAAGGAGCATAAGATAACCCAAATCTGATAAAGTTTTACAAACAAAAACATAATTCAGGAAGTTGATGCAGAGCTTTGTTTTTGTGCTTTGGTTGTGACATTAAAGGAAGAGAATTTGACTGTCTGCGAGCTTTATTGTATGCCTTTCCAGGTCTTATTGTTTGTTTTACAAGTAATCTTTGTGGACCTAGTGCAATTTTCTTTGGAGCTATGGACCTTCCACACACCCTTCCTGCACATCCCTAGTTATTTCTCCTACTGTCTTTCCCTCTTTGTGCCCCTTTTTCCACCACTTTCCTATCAACTCTTTTTTTTCTTTTAAAGAAATTAGTGCAGGGGTAAATGGGAGTAAGCACTTTTAAGCAGCAATAAGCAGGTTTCAGCCTGTTTGCATGGGGGTAAGCAATGCCTACACTAGTTAAGCAATTTAGAGGCTAACTGAGTATAAGAGACTTTAACCGGAAGTTAGCAATGCTTACCTCTGCTCAAACCCACTTACGACTGCTCAAATGTGCCTTAATCACTCTGTATTCAATGGCCCGTGTTCTGCCCAGCAACAAAATAAACAGACTTTGCAAGGATTGAACCCAGGACCCTGCACACTATAGACAAGGTGATTTACCACTAAGTCATGTCAGATATACATAATCCTGATGTTTTCACAAACATATCATCCAGCCCAGTCATTCAACAGTACAGGAAATGCATTTCAACATGTAAATGCATGTGTGTGCGTGTGTGTGTGTATATATATATATATATATATATATATATATATATATATATATATATATATATATATATATATACAGAGAGAGAGAGAGAGAGATATATATATATTAATATTTAAATAGATAAAACATATCTATATATGTAGATATATATGTATATATATATATATATATATATATATATATATATATATATACACATATATGCATACAAATGCCTACATCTATAGATATATATGTCTACATCTATATGTCTAAATATATACAGCAAGTTATATATATGTAAGCAGCTATCTATATATATATATATATATATATATATATATATATATATATATATATATAGGGATATACAGACATACATCTGTAGATAACAATGGGAAAATAAGAAAAACATATATGTCCACATGCACTGCTAATGGGGTTGAGAGGCCCCAAACAATAAACGTCTTGTATGTATAGGTATACCCCCCACAGCCAAACTTGTCCACTCTGCAATACACTACTAAGTGTTGCAGATCCCATAACCAGGACCTGACACTACATGGGCATCCCTAGGATACATGCACACAAACACATATATACAGATACAGATACATATATATATATATATATATATATATATATATATATATATATATATATATATTCATATACAACTACACATATACGCGCAGATATATGTATAGTAAGATACATATGTAGTAGATGCACACAATATGGAACAGCCACTATTCCTACAGTTACCACCTTACCAACTGGAGACTGTATGAGCCACCCATACAAATGACAATTATTGCCTGCAACATATACTCACAGAGAAATCAAAGGTTATAACACCACACACAGGTTTGCATAAATGTGAAAGCTTTATTTGTGTACTATTACAGTTGTATATGCCATGTGATATAGCTGTTTAGACATGGACATCCATATAAACTGAGTAATGCAACTGTGAAACAGTTATACTAATACAGTTGTCTGGAATAGTTAACAAATGTTGCTGTCCAGGCCAAGGCCATCAAGTAGTACAATAGTAAAGACAGACTGGGCCACAGGATACCAAACAATCAACAGTAAGTAATGCAGATGTATAGTTCAGCAGCCTTTATCTTCATTCTGTAGACAATCCCTAAGGTGTAAAGACCTCAGCTGACACAATGGGATGTAACTGTTACATAACAAGGCACAACTGACACCATCACCAGCACACTGACAAACAGAACAGTCTGTATGGCAGTTGGCAGTAGGCCTGCATTTAACAAAGGTGGATTGTATGGTAATGTACATCCTTATACCTTAAGGCAGCTCACCCTTGATGGCCTTCAGGACTTTGGGCTGTCAGGATTCTGTAGTGCTCCCATTTACATATATGTATATATAGATATATGTATATATAGATCTATGTCTATATAGCTATATATGTATGCACATCCTATGTGTACAGATATGCCTAGTTATGTTGGCATATAAGTAGATATCAATAACTATATGTGCATACATATCTATTCTGATATACCTACTGCTGTAAATATATATGTAGATATCCATACATATATGTGCATATGTATCACTATCTGCATATGTGTAGACATATATTGCTCTGTATATGTATATATATGGGTGTTTATTTGTATAGCTATGTACATATACATATCCATCTATGTATGTCAATATGTATATGTGTATGTCTATATAGATATCTGGATATTTATATGTACACAGTTATGGGATGTGCTATGGAGATTACTGGGCTACAACCCTCCCAGAGGTGTATTTCTAGGTAGATGACATCATCAGCCTTACCAAAGTAGAGCATTTGAATTGTAGGGAGTGTGATTACCCTAAAAAGCATTGCTCTTTACACAGACAGACACACACACTCACACAGTTGCCACGTCTGGGATTGGAACTCTTACCTATCTAGCTTATCACACTACAGCAGTACGCATTATGGGATGATTTGTTGACAGAATGCATTTGGTTTATTGCATAATTTATTAAAGTTTTCTTAATTTATATTGTAGTATGGGCACATTATGTTGTGAATGTAATAGGTTTATTATTTTATTTATTTTTTTAGTTTTGCATGAAATTTTAAATGTTTATGTATTTATTAGGATAATAGATTTAATCTGTTTACACAAACATTTTTATAGTTATTTTCATTTGTATTAGCATGTTTATATTGCAAGTATTTTATTATTGTCTTTGATATTGAAGTCAACTTTATTAACCAATTAAGTATTATTGAATGATGGGTATGTTAATTAATTGAATGTAATTAGTGTGAGAGTATATATGTTATAGGTGTGTTCATGATTGTTTGTTCTGAAGAAGTCTGTTCATTAAAGACAAAACCTAGGTAAACTGTCGTCACATTTTTGTCATTGGTGCAAGCTTGTAGTTCCAGATTATGGGTCGTTACCAGTGGTCTTCCTTTTGGTTTGACTAGTTTGTTGTGATATTTCAATTTGTTTTTAAGTGGCTGATAAGAATAGGGATTTTAGTTAGAATGCTTATTTTAGGTTTATTTTATTATTTTCCCCCCGATCCTGTTTGCGCACCACTGTCCTATGTTTAAACAGCAGAGATCGAAAAAAAAAATTTGATTTTTTTATTTTTTAGGCTGTTTGCAATGGCAATGACCTTATACTTTGCCATTGGCATGCTTCCTGACAGATATGCAGCCTTTATTTCGAGCTGTCATGGCTCAGTTTTGGATTTTGCAGACATGTAATCAGTTACTAACCGAGTACATTTCTGCAGATTACACTAGTCCTCCACGGCCAGTTTCAAGCTTCCTAGATCGCAAATTCACTTCATTTGCAGGGATTTCTCCTGCAAATGGGGTGATTTGCATACAGGGGCTTAGTCCATGCAGGACTAGTGCAGGAGCGCTTGTGCATGCCCCTGCAGGCTGTTCCTGGATAGCACAGCAGACATATTGCCTGCTGGAGCTCCTGCACTAATCCTGCACGCCGTGCAAGGCATGCAGAATCTGGGGGAATGTTTTATAAGGATGAGTACAGATAGGAAACATTCCAGTCCTTACAAAATGAATATTACAACAGGACTTTGTGAGAATCATACTTAAGATGGCAGTCATACCTGTCAACCTCTTAGAGCAAGAAATCTGGACAAAGCCATAAATGAAAGTACAACAAAGGCTCATAAATAGGGACAATTTTTAAGTATTGCTCTTACAAACTTAGAAAGTTAATAGAATAACAGGCTTTGCATTAGCATGAATTTTCTGAGGGATATGAAATCTGAAACTCAAATGTCTGTCATTATTTTTTTAACTTCAGTCTTTAATGATTTACCATTAATTTGCCAGAAAACCACAATTGTATGAAAAATGGACCAAAAATATGAGGTCAAAATCTGGACATTCTGTGAAAATCTGTACAGTAGAGGTATAATGGCAGTTCATAAAGTTCAAAGAGCCAAAGAACCATACTACAGGTTGTATCTTTCGGCTTTTCCCGGTTAAGGGTCACCACAGCGGTACTCCAGTCCGCTAATGATTGGCAGTATTTTATTTATTTATTTATTTATTTTACATTTGTTGACCGGGCTAGTCCAGCTGGATATATGTCCATTTTCAGTGGAGGCCAGGGGAGAAAAGCTCCAACGTAATTTACAAATAATTCACAGTAACAGTCAATACAAGGTAAAAATTATTAATACATTGAGACAGAACATAAAAATACTTGCAGAGAGGCATAGTCAAAGCAGGAAATTATTTAAACAGAGTTTAATAGACATTTGCTATACAGATTCTAAAATATAAGTATATAATATGGAAAAAGGAGAAAAAGAAAGTAATAATAAAATTTTTTTTTTTTTTTTTTTACAGTAGATTTTTATGTACCGAGTTACCAGCCCTGAAGTACAGCCTTCAACAAAGGTACGCCCATTCACGAATGTCTCCACACAGAAGATGCTTTAGCTGAGAATCGAACAGGACAACGTCTTACTGCCAGGCGACAATGCTACCGCAGCACCACCACCGCAGTGTAAGCTGCATTAATGCTGAAAGGGAAGGTAACCAAAGGGAGTAATAAATACTAGCAAGACAAAACTGTAGTTTGATTGATCAAATTGCAAAACATGGATCGTATTAATGTATAAATATATTTCATGGATACATGTATAATTCAAAGGTTGAAGTTACATTCAAGTTACATTTCTAATTCAGTTATTTTAAAGCTGTACTCTGAAAACATATTTTAGTTGTTTCTCATCTTGTTTAGTAGATGTTTCCATATTTGATATTTGCACAGACAGAAAGCTAAAAGTACCATCACATTTAAAAGATCTCTCATGTCTTTAAGCTTTCTTGAAAGGCTTTTGGCAAGACTTGTGAAAGTCTAAGAGGAATTGGGGTTAATGAAAATTTTTGTGACTGAACTTTAATTAAAGATGCTAAATCTTTATTATTTTTATGCACTAACTTTCCCCAGGCATTTATGAAAGCTTTTTCAAACTGTATATCGTAAACTAAGCTGCCGCTGGTCAGTTTTTATTTATATCCGTGCATTTCAGAATCTGCCAGTCCAAAACTGCTATTATTGCCATAGTGAACAATGAAATAAAAGAATAAACTGCTGTACTCATCTCTTAGAAGAAAGTTATTACTCCCACAGACTGCATCTTTTCTCCCTGTATTTCTTATCTAATATAATTAACTGCAGTGTCAGAAAATCTAAAGATAATTTATACAACCTTCTGCTGTTATTGCCTGTTCAGTAAGGTGATCTTGGCAAACTGGACTTGAATGAAAAGCAAATGAATCAGTTAGTGGAGCATCCACATAACATTCATCTTGTATATCAGAATCTAGTCAATCAAAAAGAAACTTTGCACCATCAAAGGCTACCCAAGCTATGGAGGTTATTCTGCATAGATGCAATGTTTAACACAAATCACTGGATGTTTTTGCTATGATGAACCCCAGGTTGTAAAATGATGAATGAAGAGTTAAGCCATTTAACTATAAAAAAATAAGCTGATGAGTTTTAATAAAACAGTGGCTATAAAGGAGAGATAGACAGATAGATATAGACAGAGATGGTCTCATAAACCTGCACCCCATGAGAGAGACATTGTAAGTTGTCCTTGTAATTGAATTTAGAATGGCGGGTACATTGTTGTCCTAATTAGGTGTTACATGCAAGGCCAAGAAATGATCTGTATCTGAAAATATAAATTTCTTGTTCACATGTTATGAATCTTCTTCCTGAGAAGAGCTTGCTAAAGCTCTAATTTTGCACTAGATAACAATAAATACAAATACAATGAAGTTGTACAAAAAATTTCCTGTTACATTAAACTCCCTCCTTTCATGCAGTTAAATTTTAACTACTTGAAAGCATTGTGTAGTATCACTGTTTGCAAAGCCTTTTCTCTTCATTGCCCATAATAATGAATCTGATTTTTTTTTCATTTCAATAGCTGTATGCACTTCAGGTCGAACAAAGGGACTTCTATTTAAAATACCATTATGAACAAGAATCATTCATTTTCTGAGTTTCTGACTTCATTGTTCCATAAATATAATGCTGAAAGGTGGGGCAAATTTAATACATATCTAACAATAATATGTCCTTCATTCTGAGGGCTAAGGTGGCTGAGATTTTGGTTTATACAGTACTGATACTAATTCATGCAGAAGTGAATAGTTTTGTTAATAGTGTTAATGCTGACAGCACAGCACAGCATGTAAAGATAGCAGCCCTTAGTAATGTCTCTGGAGATGGCTCTTACTGGCCAAGTTAAACTGTTATAAGAAAAATAGCAAGAAAGTGCTACAAATAACATAACCGAGGTTTAATAAAAGAATGCGCGTGCGCGCACACACACACACACACACACACACACACACACACACACACACACACACGCACACCCAGAGGTAAATGCACTTTAAATGGTATTTATGGCATTCCTTGAAAGAGTAAAACTTAAAGAATAAAACTGCAGTTATATATAGGCCAGTATTCATAGTCCTGGCCTATGCAAATGACTTACATTTATCTGTGAATAGCAGTGCTATACAGACATGCAAAATAGGTCAGCAAAAGTAATTTGTAATGAATACGGAAAGCAAAAGTCATTTTTGAAAAATAACCACTTCTCACAAAGGAGTACATTGCATAAAATTCAGCATTACAAAGTTGCAAATTAACTTGTCAAAGCATGAGGGTTCCTGTTACTTTCTTTTTAAATATCAGAAGTGAGGGTGGCTAATATCAGTCATTCAAATGTTTACAGAAAGCTTCACACTGTGCAGTACTTAATTTTTTTAAAGAAAAGGAGATTGTAATGTTTTATATGGGAGTATCCTTGTGGACATTCTGATGGTTTTATTAAAGAATATAAAGGGGAGGATAGGAAAGACTGAAAAGGGAATACTAGCAAAGAGGGGGTCACACAATGGAAACATCTAAAGGGTTTGTGCTGGAGAAGGTGGGAGAGGATGGGCACTATGTTTTTGTTGGGGGATAGACCCTCCCTTATTTTTCAAATATTTTTATATAAGTGGGTAGTGTAGGTGGGAAATAGAACAGAATGTGTAGGAGAAAGTATAATGGAAGAAGAGATGAGGAAGTGCCACCTGGAGTTCCAATCCCCAGAGCCTTAAATATGTCCACTGCCAGATGGTGTTACAGTAGATGACCCTGATATTGAGAGGCCTATGTTGTAGTCAGCACCAACTGAGACAGCGTGTTGTCAATGTGCTGAAGATAGACTTCAACTGGCCAAATTCACCTGTCCACTACCTCTACCAGTATGTCTTCTACTGAGCTCCAAAGACCCCTTTTGGTGTGGCTTGCCAGCCTGCCAGATGCTTCAAGACCAGTGTTTCCACCCTGACCCTGCAAGGAAGTCCCGAGATGTGCAGAGGGTGATCTTTCTCTAGCTTGGAAGGCATGTGCCTAGCCTGCTTCTGAGAGATTTGGACCCATAAAAACAACAAATAAATGGGAGATAAATAATACAATAAAGGAGAAATAAATGCTTAATCAAAATAAGAAAAAAAAGTGAAAAAGGGGTTGGGAGGGATAAAACAGAAAATGCACAATAAATCCACACATCATGTTTACATCCCATTTCAAAGACTATTGAAATATTACAATTAAATCTTTATTGAAATAAAACTTGTGTACAGGAAGTGCTTATGCATACAATGGAAGTAATCATTTGGGAATTGCTTTTGTACTTGGGAAGAATGATATGAATTGTGCTTATGCATACTTTAGATGAATTCATATGGCAAGTGCTTGTGACTTCTTGAAGGGGAGTGTGTATCTCTCAAGTTATGTACATACAATACATTCAGTACAGTACTAAAAATAACCTTTGTTATTATTAGATGTAATCAGATAAAATCAGTAACATTAGCTTGAACTGTAATGGTTTCAGCTGCATTTCTTTCATCTGCAAAGCTATAAAAATATTTTCCTTATGACCAATACAGAAAACAGTTGTAAAAAGAGTGCAGCAGTTATACACAGACATATTTCTCTTTCTTTATAGTAATATAATGATTTAGAATCTTTTTTATGCTTCTCATATGTATTACAAACTAATAAGACAGAATTCTCATGGACTTCAGTTATACTTACCAAAAGATTCAACTAGCCTTTCTACTTTTCTTTGTTGTTGCTGGCAGTTGTATTCTGTTTCTTCCTCTTGTAATTAAAAGAGAAAAAGTGGTTCTTGTTTACCTGTATTTGCACTTATTATAGCTAGACAGATGGATGGATAGACAGACAGATAGCTAGCTAGCTAGACAGATAGATAATGCATGTATTCTGTCTGAGCACTAACTCCTTTTTGTTTTCTTATTTTCTCTTACAAATGCATAGCTGAACAAATTTGTATAATACTGTGTCAGTTTTCGAGGTGAAGCCCCCCCCCCACTTATTTTTGTTTAAAAGCATGAAAATACAAGAAAAACTACACATTTTAAATGAAAATAGGTGGGGGATCCACACCCCCAATGTGGGGGGCTCTGCTCCCCACCCCCCCAACTATATATATCAACTCCAGGGTCGCACAACATTGGGGAGGGGGGCAAATCCCTGTTAAGTGCCTTGAATACTGGTTGTCGATCAAATCAGCTGTCGACCATATGAATGTTGATCAAATGGTCTGCCGATCTTATGAAGTAGACATATATATATATATATATATATATATATATATATATATATATATATATATATATATATATATATATATATATATATATATAAACATAGATACATACATATGCATACATCTATAGATATATATATGTCTACATCTATATGTCTATATATATATATATATATATATATATATATATATATATATATATATAATTTTTTAACCATTGATGTTTGTGATTTATATACTTCAATACCCCATGACATCGGGTGTGAATGGGTTAGGGACTTTTTAATCAATAAACATGTGGACTTTCAAGAAATAGAGAACATTATCTATTTGCTGGATGTAGTGTTGAAAAATAATTATTTTCTTTTCAACAATAAAATTTACTTGCAAAAAACTGGAGTGGCGATGGGTTCGCCGTGTGGGGCTACCTTTGCCAATGTGGTAATGGCCTCTTGGGAGAACCAATTTTTATTCACTAATCCTTTGTTCATCCAAAATGCTGTCTGGTACACCAGATATTTGGATGATATTTTTATCTTATGGAGAGGTGACAAACTTTCAGCTGGAACATTAATTGAGTCTGTTGAAATGAATACTAACTTTCTCAAATTTACTTGGGAATTTAATAGTGAGAGTATTTCCTTTCTGGATGTCTGTTTAGGGAAGGATTTGTGTTCTAAATATATAACATCTAAAATATTTAGGAAATCAACATATTCAAATTCCTTCCTGCATTTCTCGAGTTGCCACCCTTACCATCAAAAGAGGGGTATAGTTAAGGGGCAACTCGTACGGGCATCCAGAATGACTAGTTTAGATCTTGAATTCTATGAAGAATGTGAAAACTTGAGGGAAATGTTTAGCAAAAGGAAATACCCAGAGAAATTATTGAATGGGTTGATACAGGAAGTCACCACAAAAAGATCAAATGGTGACTTTACTCCCCTTTTATCTGTTAACAAATCATATTTTAGTATAGAACCCAGCATTGATCATCAGGTAGGTCTTGGTTTAGCTACTTTAAATACACCATTAGAGAAAGAAAAAACTGAGTTTGAAAGTTCACTTTCTAACTTTGTTACTATCTTTTCCCAGGATGTAGGAAGTTTGAAACATATTTTTAAGAAAAACTGGTCTTTCTTGCTTAATGTTGTGGATATCAACAAAATCATTGCACCAGAACCAAAATTTACTTATAGACGTGGTTTGAATCTGAAGGAAATTTTGGAACACGGAAGCACATACATTCATAAACCACATTGTGGAATGTATAAATGTGAATGTTGCTCCTGATGCAAATATATCAAAACTGTTAGTTCCATCATGATACGGAAACATAAGATCTATATTAATAATAAATTCAACTATAACTCTAAAGGGGTTATTTATTTAGGATTATGTGCCCTTTGTACATCATTTTATGTGGGCAAAACTGATAGATGTTTTAAAAATAGAGTGCACGAACATATTTATGCCATTCATAAACAGAATTCTTGTAATGCTTTGGCTAGGCATGTTATGCACAACCCTGGTCATAACTTCCAGTTTGTCATTATTGATTGTGTCCATGACACTGGACGGGGGGGTCCAGCTAGTCTTAAATTGGAAGAAAAAGAAATTTTATGGCAACTTAAACTTGATGCAAATTCACCACCAGGTTTAAATGAAATGATTTCTATAAAAGGTTGCTAAAATTGAAAGCATTGTACAGATAGTGTTTTTTACACTATATAATATATATATATATATATATATATATATATATATATATATATATATATATATATATATATATATTTTACATTACAACTTGCTTCCATAACAATACTTTGTGTATTAACATTTAACATTTAAAACTGGTGATTTTTATGAATAGGTTCTTTAAAATGTTTTTTTAAATTTAACTTGGATAATTGACTAATCAATCAATTATGTGTTTTGATGACATCAGAGCATATTGTGTTATATAAGGAGTGTATTAAGATGGTTCTTTTTTCTGAAGAAGTTTACAATTTGCTAGTAAATGAAAGCGCTAATTTATAATCACAGTTGCCAGTGTGGTTTGTCTTCGTTGTTTCAGTTTCATCAGTATTTGAAATCTTTTGTGGATATATATATATATATATATATATATATATATATATATATATATATTTATTTATTTTATTTTACATTTGTTAACCGGGCTAGTCTAGCTGGATATATGTCCATTTTCAGTAGAGGCCCGGGGAGAAAAGCTCCTCACATAAATCAATTACAATGAGACATATAATAAAAGTACAGTAAGGATATACCTTTAGTAATAAGAATCACAATAACAAATAGCTAAGGCATGCTAATAAAAAAATATACTAGGTCATTAGAAGCATCACAAATAAAAAAGCTAAAGATTAGCAAATTTTTTGATAAACTGTTGGAAAAAAGAATTAGTACAGGACATATGAAGAGATTAAAGAAGAAATACAAGGGTGGAGAAGAGTGAGACGCAAAGGTCTAGTAAGGAGAGGAGAAGGAGATGGAAAAGAGGACAGGGTAGAGAAAAGGTGAAGTGGGACAGAGCATAAGAGGAGAGCAGCAGGGTGAAAAGAAGAATGTATATTTCTGGTTAGTAAAAACAGAGAAAAGTTATGGTAGAGAAGGGGAATGAAGAAGCTTAGTCAGGAGTCCTACAGGAGCAAAGCCAGTGATTTTGGAAGTGCAGTTTGATTTTTTGTTTGAAGAGTGGTAAGGAGGGGATTAGAGTGATATCAGTGGGTAGCTGATTCCATGTCCTACCTACAGTATTGGTGAACAGAGAGTCACCAGCTAAGTTATAGGATTTTACAGATTTGGTCATGAGTTTAGAAGAAGATCGAAGGGAGGTAAGATTATTATAGGGGATTAAAAGTAGAGAAAGTATTGGGGTGTTGTCAGGTTGGTAAAGTATCTTGTGGGTAATGGTAAGTTTTGAGATCATAAGGCAGTTTTGAAGCTCAAGCCAGCCTAGGAGTTTTAGGTTATGACAGTGATGTGTTCTAAAAGGGTTACTAGTAGCAAAACGGGCAATACTATTGTAGCAAGTTGCTAGTTTATTTAGGTTAGCCTTTTTAAGGTTAGTGAAAATAGGTGAGGTGTAAAAGAGAGTAGATATCAGATGGGAGTGGGCGATAGTTGCTCTGGTAGCAGGTGTAAGAAATGGTTTAATGCGGTATAATGATCCTATTTTTTTGTTAACAGTTTTGATGATGTTATTGATGTGTTGATCAAAAGTGAGATTGTTGTCAATGGTTATTCCTAGCAGTTTAGTTGTGGTGTCAGGAGAGATGATAGTGGTGTCATTAGATAGGATGTTGAAGTTTAATGGGGAGGCTCGTGTGGTAGGAGTAAAAAGGAGAAGTTTGGTTTTTTTAGCATTGAGGAGGAGGTACCGTCTAGTAAACCAATTTTCTACAGTGTTGAATATATATATATACATATATATACAGCAAGTTATATATATGTAAGCAAATATATATATCTATATAGGTATATACGAACATACATCTGTAGGTAACAATGGGAACATAACAAAAACATGTATTTCCACATGCACCATTAGTGGGGTTGAGAGGCCCCAAACAACATACATCTTGTATGAATAGGTATTCCTCCACACCCACCCCCCCTACAGCCAAACACGTCTGTCCTGCAATACACTACCAAATGTTGCAGATCCCATATCCAGGACCTGACGCGACATGGGCACAAGATTTTAACAGTACTACAGCCCATATATATAGATATATATATATATATATATATATATATATATATAGATAGATAGATATGTAACTACACATACACACGCAGAGATATGTATAGTAAGATACATATGTAGAAGTTGCACACAATATGGAACAGCCACTATGCCTACAGTTGCCACCTTACCAACTGGACACTGTATGAGCAACCCATACAAATGACAATCATTGCCTGCAACATATACCCACAGAGAAGTCAAAGGATATAACACCACACACAGGTTTGCATACATGGGAAAGCTTTATTTGTGTACTATTAAAGTTGTATATGCCATGTCATATGGCTGTTTAGACACTGGCATCCATATAAACAGAGTAATACAACTGTGAAACAGTTATGCTAATACAGTAGTCTGGAAAGGTTTACAAATGTTGCTGTTCAGGCTGAGGCCTTCAAGTAGTACAATAGTAAAAACATACTGGTCCACAGGATACCAAACAATCAACAGTAAGTAATGCAGATCTATACTTCAGCAGCCTCTGTCTACTCTCTGTACACAATCCCTAGGGGATTAAGACCTCAGTTGACACAATGGGATGTAACTGTTACATAACAAGGCATAACTGACACCATCACAAGCACACTGACAAACAGAACAGTCTGCATGGCAGGATGCAGTTGGCCTGTATTTACCCAAGGAGGATTGTATGGTAATGTACATCCAGATACCTTAAGGCAGTTTACCCCTGATACCCCCACATGTTGTAACAGCCTAGGTTAGTTATGGTGCATCCCCCCTCGACTCAGTAATACAGGGCCATATACCACTGTTACATACACTGGCCTCTGGAGTGCATAAGGGCACACATGTATTGTGTAGGTGAAGCCGACACATATATGGCCCCAACCCCACCGTATGTGTGGGGGACACAACAGCAGTGGACTAATGGCAGGAATGGCAGCATGACATACTCACAGCCCACTACAGAACAACCCCTAACAGCATGTCATATGTGCAAGCCTGGTATGTAGGTGGAGGACAGAGGCTGGAACACAGGCCCATATGTGGAAAACTGTTGTCATACACTAAACAAGTTGCTGGTGTTACAGGATAGTCTGCAACATACCCTTAGTCAGGAATATGAAGTTAGAAACAGAAATGGATGTAGCCATGTACTGTTAGCACTCAACACACACACACACACTGATAGTGAAATATCTGACATAAGATCTGTGTGGTGGACAGACAAAACATGATGGGCACACCTCTGGCCATCAAGAGGATAGGCCCACAGTTGAGAGCTATGCAGACAGACTGCATTCCAAGTTAAACTAATATGTACAGACAAACCCTGCAACACCAGTGCTATACAATGCATACAACAACTCTACTCACACTCTGTCTGTAGTTCTGGAACCTCCTACAAATATGTAGCTGGCCTGAGTGTGCAGGTTCCCCTGTAAGAGGTATTGCTACCTGCTGTCTGTAACAGTGATGCCCACACACAGGAAGTATGTCCATCACACAGGAAAGGTAAAGGAACCATGCCCACATGTTGAGGGGATTTATAGTAGGTGGTTGCCATGACAGTGGTAATTGGAAGTACTACACAACAAGGTGCATGCTGCAGGTAGCAAGTGGAGGATACTGACTGGTGCAGAGGCCATCACCTGATCATGTGCATCACCTACAAAATCCATGCTGCAATGAGAGAGAGGAAGAGAGAGAGAGAGTGAGAGAGAGACAGCAAAAAAAAAAAAAAAATATATATATATATATATATATATATATATATATATATATATATATATATATATATATAATTACATCCAGCAAACTATCCAGAACAGACATCATTCCCACAACAGGTATGTGATGTATATATGCATGTAATTGAATGTTGTACTTGGTCCATAATAATGGGATAGATGGTGTTGAATGATTTATATGTGCCATCAGATGTTGTTGTAATGATGTTCAACTGAACAACTGCTATGGACAATAGTGTCTGTCCCTGTGGATAGTGGGCCATAGCCTTCAACTGTGAAGATCAGCACTGACTGACAAGATGTAAGCCATCATAGTGTGTGTTGTATAATGGGAAGTATGTATATTACATGGCCAATAGCTGGTGGTGGAAGTAAAGCCATTATAATGGACACATGGGATCCACAGCCCACCCCTTGTAGGATACTCAGGTTAATCTATAATGTAGCATGCAGGAATGCCATAGGTGTGTAATAGGGTTACCTGCAATCTGGTCCCACATATAACTCTCTAATGTCAGGCTGTGTCCATATGTGGCACCTGTCTGTGTTGTAGCAAGGCAGAACAGTGCAGCAGTGCAGGAAAGTGTTGTGAGATTGTGGACCTGATGTTTGAATTCACACCACATATAGGTTTGCATATGTGGACATATGTACACATATATAATATATATATATATATATATATATATATATATATATATATATATATATATATATATATATATATATATACATACATGTATGTCCACAAATATGCAGATACCCATGTGTAGACATATATATGAGCACATATATACATCACATATATCTACACATATATAGATATATACCTATATGCACATGTCTACATATATACAAACACACACACAAACATATATGCATGTAAATACATGTCCCTTATATTACTACCACAGTGCTGCATGCTATGTGCAAGGAAACTGCACACATAGCAATACACACAGATATCTACAGCTGGCAGTGTGTGCAACATGGATGAGTATGTCACATGTTAACCCCTTGTTGGGACCACATTGCCCTCATCTGTGAAGTATGGAATGGGAACACCAAAAGTACAAACTGAATAAAACACAAAATTGTCACGGAAACCTTGCTCCAGTTTAAAAAGCAGCTGCAAATAAATAGAACCTGCTCCAAGCCAAATAAGATTCTTAACGTAAAATTTATTAGTCAACCTGGACCTGTTAAAACCTCAGCTTCAGGAACATGTCTGTAGAACAATGCCATAATGGGGGGCAAAATCCTTTTCTTTATATCACTTTTCAGGAAGTGATGTACCAGTAAAAGTGTCAGCTGTTTCAACCTAAACACCAAAATTACATTGTCACTAAAATAGTGTTGTATGGGTTTGGAGAGGTGGCTCTGCTGGGCAATAGTACATATACATGCTATTGTGTCAATGTTATAGAACATATGTTGGTAAGTAATAGTCTACACAATCCCGGAACATGTCCAACAGCATGTAATATAAAGAATAAGTAAGCTAACAATGTTTAACATAAACAGTATGATGACTAACTATAATTAGTATATAAAATGTACTGAAATGTACTAAAATAATGCAACATGATGGGTCTATATTATATTCTTGAAAGCCGACAATATCGAATCTGACATTGTCGACACGAGAATATCGAATGCTTAGAATATCGAGCGTGTAAATGGAAATCTCCATAAGGGGAGATTTCCATTTACTGCAATGTAGTGCGGTCACAGAGATGGTATGTTTAAGTAGCCGGGGGTGTGGAGGGTGCAGGGTGGGCTTGCCCCCCTACTTAAACCTGTTAGGGGTACTTTTTTCTTTTTTTTTTTGTCTTTTTATAAGGTTGAAGTTTGAAGACATCGACCATATGGTTTCGACCATATGTTGTTCGATATTTTAAAACATCAATCTTATAAGATAGACCTGCTCTGACAATGGCATGCAGGTGAATAGTCTGTAACAGGCCAGCAATGAAAGTGTCAACACAGGGAACATGGCTACAAACACATAGCAGAAAGTGTGGTACAATACAATATCTGTCCCACTGGTAGATAAGCTGTAGCCATACCTAATGAGTTGTGTGTACAGTTTGTTGTCACTGATATGGTGTGGGGGGGTGACAGAGATGTGTATTAAGAATTGTGGTAACCTTGCTGTATGAGTTGCTTAGATCGGTTTCCATCGTTATGTCTTTCAGCCGAGATGTCACATGCATGTCTGCCAAAATATTCAGCTGCCGAAAATGAAGTACTGATTACGTATTTAATCCAGCACTACCCTGTGCTGTTTGGCTGGGCCACCCATGACCAGCAGGAGCAGACCGCCTTGTGGAACTACCTACTCCACAGGGTCAATGATGTCAGACTGCACAACCGCATTTATGAGCAGGTCCGGCATCATTGTACTGACCTGCTTCACAATGCCCGTTGGTGTGCTGCTGCAGTCTGAGGGGATCACCTCACCACAAGGGGGGTCCATGCCATCCATCCCCCTGACACGTGTGGAGGAGCTCCTGGCACCTACCTGTCCATCCAGCCACCAACCACTGGGCACCTTTGTGGAGGTGGGTGCCACCCACACACCAGCCGAGGAGCATGCAGGTAAGGCCACAGGGCACATCAGTAGACCACTGTTGCATATACATCCACATCAGTACAGGTAGAGAATGCATATCTGACATGTCATAGGTATATTGTGTTGCTGCATAGTAGTGATAAACAGATGTCCATATGTGGTAGTATTTTGGAAACGTGCCACTGATGTATTGTAATACTGCACCCACCTTGTAGCACTGCCACAGGTGTGGCCACTGACATTACATCTCTCACCCTCTTATGTAGGTCCCTCAGGGATACCACCAAAGCAGCAGTCTGTAGCCGGTGAGTATGGTTTATGTAGATGCTTGCCAACACACTGGGCATGTAATGGTGATGGTATATTCCATGCACACATCTAACACACCTACCCAGAATGCATGCTGTACATGTGCACGTATTGTTGCTGTGAAATGCATGGCATCACAGGGGTGACCAGGATGGGGTATTGGAAAGGTATGTCAGACACCTGCATGATAACTAACATTCTGTCATTGTGGAATGTGCCCACAGGGAGTAACATAATGGTGGGAGACATGGCCTACCCTAGGGATATGTTTGGAACAACACCCATATACAGTGCAACACCAATGTATATACCTGTAGGACAATGGCAACTTCTGCAGAAATACACTATGGCATAGGGCATGTTTGGAACAATACCCATATACAGTGCAACACCAATGTATATGCCTGTAGGACAATGGCAACTTCTGCAGAAATACACTATGGCATAAGGTATTACAGTAGTCCACATTATCAGCTGGTACTAGGCTGTAACATGTGGTGTTCAGTGTATGGGACACTGCAAAGTGACACATGTGTAGGGCTTACTTGTCATGCATCTGAAAAAAAGGCTGAAGGAGGGAGGGTGTCAGCATGACACACCAGTGCACTGCAGCAGGGATCCTAAGGATGCTAAGAATGGCAGTATCTGCACATAGTCAGGTGCAGGACCTGTGTCAGACGTAACCCTACACCCACAGCAATAGTGATGGCAGTGTGTGAACATCAAGGGATGTGCACATGAGTAAACCTTGCAATCATGCAGAGTAGGGGGACATGTGTAGGGCAGCCTGAACATACACTGGCAATTGCAGATGGCCCACACTGTTATACCCCCACCAGGAGTAGTGACTGCTGTAGTACACACAACAAGAGGTGCATCAAACTGTCATAGCACACATATGCCCACATGGAGTGTGTGCATCCCGGTCAGCATCCACACACCTAACACATTCCGTAGACACTGCATGTGAAAGTACAGGATTTATGTCACATATCGGGCACATGTACTGTTAAGATGTGCAGTGATGTGGTCCCAATGCATATCACGGATGGGTGCGTCATATCAGGAAGGGTGTGTATAACCCCCCATAGCCATGGTGTGCTCTGATGGTTGTTAGTGTAAGAGTATTGGATTAGTCATACATGGTCTGCTGAAGTTGAGAGCTGTAAATCAGGCATCAGGCATTCTCAAATGACATCTGCCCACATATCATCCCAGGTATGTGTTGCTGGAAAACACAGGGGCTGTGAGCATTAAAGCTGACATAACCGACACAGTAGTACAAATTCTGCAGTGGGTTGTACATCTGTGAGGTGTGGTGCACAGTACGTGGCAGGGTGCAGAATAGGTGCACAGAAATACCATGCTCATGGCGCAATGGTATCTACGCGAAGGGGCTTCACCTAGTGACACAGCACATGCATCACACACATGTATACCATTGCCAGCATGGATTGACTATAGCTGCAATGCATGCTGTTGGGTACCATATGATCTGCATGTTGACAGATGGGTAATAGGAGGACTGTGTGTACTATCATTGTGCAACCTTACCTGTGTGTGTGTGTGTGTGTGTGTGTGTGTGTGTGTATCCTGGTGGTTAGTTAATTTGTCTGTAGGGTCACTCTGGTGAAGTGGAGGGTGGTTGATGCATGTAGGATGCATGTGTGCATGGGTGTGTTTGTGTGGGTGGCCATGTATGCACATGTGAGATTGTGGGGTGTTCATACAGCAGTACCTCCCTTTGGGACTGTGCAGTACATGGACATGGACTGCCACATTACACACCAGGAATACCTGTCATGTGTATAATAAGAGGACAGCTGATAATATAATATGGTCTGTAGCATGGAACAGGCATCGATAGAGAAGGTAGACACCAGGTACACCCTTAATATCGCATTCAGCAGGGAGGTCACCTACAACCCACCTATGCAGCACTACAGATGCATTAGGGAAGTACTAGTCAACACCAGGGTGTGTCTCCAAATATTACAGTTGTCACATGATAGGCTGAATGAACAGCATACCTGGCATGTACTGAGCATTACATACACATGCCACACCAGTGCATGATATTATGGATAGAACATAGCAGCTCAATGCCAAAAAGTGCAGTGTCATCCCCTTTGGTAAAAACTCTGTAACCACGAACTACCACATAGGCAGCAATCTACTTAACACCTAATGCATGATAAGAGACCTTTGGACCCAGGTGGGCAGTAGTCTCGCCTTTGATAATCACATCGCCACAGTAGTCAGGAAGTCCTTGTATGTGGCACACCTCATCATAAAAGGGTTCTCATCCAGGAAACAAAGAGGTCATTGTTCCCCTCTACTCGACACTCATTAGACCCATTATAGAGTACAATGTCCCTTTTTGAATGTACCTCACAAGACATCTGCAGCAGCTGGAAAAGCCACAGAAGTACCTCACAAAGAGGATTACAGGCCTCAAACAAATGCCCTACATTGACCGCCTCAAAAAACTCCAGCTTTACTCCGTAACATATCACCTACTCCAAGGTGATCTCTGCCTAACATATAAAGCAATGTCAAACCCAGAGCTGTTGGACATGCTACACCTAAAGAAATCCCAATCTCTCCAAGCTACACACTCTAGGGACCTAAACCTTGTCACTACAATAAACAGGACATGTTGGAGGGATAGATTCCTGTCCTAGAGACTTCCCATACTCTGGAACAAGCTACCTATCTATGTCAAGCAAAGTTCTTCATTAGCATTCTTCAAGAAAAATCTTGATGAGTGGATGGGAAATAGGAAATACACCCCGGGAATCACTTCTGTGTCTCTGCTCGACAGTGGCACAGGAAAATAACTTTCTTGGGTGGCCAGGGAACCTTGTTGGCTAGGCTTACGTAGGCCCTTTGGCCAATAGTCTAGTACCTACCTATGAACCTATGAACACATATAGGGGCCATGCTCATGATGTCCAGACATACAGAGGGTGCATACCGAATGACAGCAGTAAGGCCATGTAAAACCACTACACACAGGTAAGGCAGGTAATTTAGTAACACATCTTGTGGTGTGACTGCTTGTGTAGGCATTTAGAGGACTGATATGTTAAAAAGTAGTATCAATGTGTGTATGTTAACAAATGTGATGCAGGATGGGGTACCACATGGACATATACATGGGGCTGTCTGTAAAGCCATGGACAGGTAGGTACTACAGACGTGTGTGTGTGTGTGTGTGTGTGTGTGTGTGTGTGTGTGTGTGTGTGTGTGTGTGTGTGTGTGTGTGTGTAGGCAATGCTGTACAGGTTTTAAAGTGCATTTATTGTTTTCCCCCACAGGTGGCAAGGTGGATCAGGGACCCTCCTGCATGCAATCTGATGTTGGTATCCATACAGACACCAAAGATGATGATAGTACTGTTGAGGCACAGGTAGGGTTGTCAGAGGCCGACACTATCCCAACATTTGATATCCTCCTTTTAGCCACTCCAACCCCGCATATAGTTTCAGTGCCTATACATACCCCATCACTAGAAGCCATAGCGGTGGGACAGCTGGCATTTGGTGGCAGTGCACAGGAAAGTGTGGTAACCATGCCTATTGTGTATGTTCACAGCAGGCATAGCCAGATGTCCGGCAGGGCACCATATAGGCGGTTGTCCCAGGGTGTTCATGGTAGGGCCGCTGGACATCATGCTCCTGGCAGAGGTGACATAGCTGGTACCAGTAGATGCATGTTTCAGGCTGTTGTGGTGGTGCAGGCACATATGGAATGTTACACCAGACAGGGCCTGAGGCTGCAAAGGGCTGCTCTCGCATCTGTAAGGGACAACATCCGTGAACTGTCTGGCACCATCCATGCTTATACCGAGCTCATGGATAGATGGCATGGTGAGATTATGGCCCTCACTGGCCATGCTTCAATGTGTGGTTGGGAAGTGGTGACTGCCACTTTAACGTGGGCCAGCAACACCAACAGCTGACAGTCAACGTGAACATGTTAGGACACCAAGGAGCTCCTGTAGTGGCAGTACCAGCCCCAGCAGTGCAGGGGGTGCTGTCCACACCACACCACAGCAGACCACATGCACATGGTCCTGGCCAGTCCCAGAGGGGCCTGGTACCAGCGGACATTTGTCATCAGCAAGGTGATTGTAGTACATCGAGGCCTGTACCTGGATGTGTCCATGGAACCTCTGGCTGGCACAGTCCACATGGCCGTGGCTGGAGGCAATGAACTGCACACTCTGCCAGGTATGGTCTTCTGCTGTCCATAGACACCTGTGTAGGGCAGCCAAATGGCAGAACTGTGTGCATGCATACCCACACACTATACAAACACACCTAGGGAAACCCCATAACTACACACACCACAGCAACATGCCCAGCTCAACGCAGTACACCCCTCACCCACACACATGGTGTCGAATGTATGGCCCACCTGCCACATCACTGTCATTCATGCCATCAATGCAGGAACAGGCTAATATGGTTCTGATGCACACAGTGACTGTACTACAGTGTACCACCATACTGCAGTGTAACATATTGTAAGGAGTAAAGTGTAATGCATATATGGCAGGTAATGTAGCCATCCAGCAATGATGCATTATAGCTATTAGTAACACTGGTTGGTTGTGGTCCCTATAATGTTATCCATTTGTGTTGTAGGTGTACATGTCAGCACAAGGATGCCCTGTGCATATGATGATACCTGTGCCATATCCCTGCCATCCATACCATCAGTGCAGGGGCAGGTTAATATGGTTCTGATGCACATGTTGAATGTACTACAGTGTGCCACAGTACTGCAGTGTAGCATGTTGTAAGGAGTAAAGTGTAATGCATATATGGCAGGTAGTGTAGCTGTCCAGCAATGATGCATTATAGCTGTTAGTAACACTGGTCAGTTTTGGTCTCCATAATGTTATCCATTTGTGTTGTAGGTGTACGTGTCAGCATGAGGATGTTCTGCAATCATATTTACAATGGAGTTTGGCACTGTGGTGACACCATGGCTGTAACATATCTGGGGTACAGTTGAACACATGTCACAGGTTACTAAAATGGTTATTGCATGTGCCATATGGAAAGGTGTCCCACTGAGGTGTGTATACCCTGAAACCTGATGTAAACCTATCCACATACAAGCACACTGTTACTTGGCAACACTGGGACGAGACCCCTACCTAAGTATGTAGTGATACTGAAGTGTGTGGCTGACATTGCACACACGACGCAATGTTTAGGGTGATGTCTGTCCCAGGTTACATGTACATGCAGAACATCCCCAGACATGTACAGTATGCTAATGGGGGATGTAATGGCTTTAAATGGACAATACATAGTGTGACATACCTTCATATACACATTAACAGACACATAACAGGCAGACACACATCTGAGATACCAGGGCCTATCACTGCTAACTAAATTGACCATGTGTCCAATGTGTTACAGGTAGGCTGCACACAGCACATGCATAACTAGCCTGGATTTTGGTATCAGTTACCTGTATGGTTGATGGTGACAGTGGTAACCATAACATGGTACATGGGACATATACTGGGTGTACCTTGGTGTAATGACAGTGTACACAGCACCCACATCCCCCAGTGGATATTGTACTCCCTGAAACCCATGATGACACTCTGCCATACCCACCATCACACATTGGCCGCAACTGCAATACTACACATGGTATACCCCAAAAGTGGTACTACAGGGATATGCATCTAATGCACATGCCACTTGCGTAGTAGGGTGTTGCATTGTCATGCCTCACCTATGGGCAGCAACACTATCTGTACTACTGTGTGGCAATGGGTATTGTAATACGAGTATGTGGCCTTGGAATGCTGTACCCTACAGATATACGGACATTCACAACTACACATGCATGCCAGAACACAATGGGTATCCCATGCCTATCAACCCATTTCTATAACACTGTAGTGCTGGTACTGCAAGGCTCATATAGCTGGTATGGGGGGGGGCTTAACAGGGTACATGTATTGTCCCATACAGCAGCAGCCACAACTGACTATGGCAATGGGTGTTGCTTTGGTTGTGAAGGTCCTCATGGAATTCCCAAGTACAGGTGTGCTAACACACAGACACTGCTATACACAGTCATGAACACATACACATTTGTCACTACAGGAGAGCATTGCTGCAGGTGGTCATAGCCATGTGCCTAGCTTTTGTCCAAGGAGAGATGGGTTGTGTAGGGATTGTGTGTACAGTGGCATCCTGCCCCCTGCCAGGTGGCAGCAGGCACTCTATCGACAGTCACTACTGTGGTAACCCTCAGGGTGAGCATGATATGCATCAGCCAATTCTCCAGGTGCCTCCTGCACGTGGCCACTGAGGTGATCAAGTTGACATTTATGCAACATGCATTACAACACATGGTTATGTCTGTGATGGAGACCTGTACCTGAGCATGTTCTGTTGACTGTGGTAGTGTAGTGGTGGTACCCATGGCATGTGGTGCGTACAGGGTGACATCTCCTATATGTGCCAGTTCTTACACAGCTGGGCAGACATGTCAGTGTCAATCAAGCTTAGGTTGATTGTACACATCCCAGCTGGATACCTGCCATCTGCACACCTGTACAGGGACTGACCATCATCGGCTTGGCAAGTAGCTATGCAGTAGGATGAGTGTGTTGACAGATAGACATTTGACAAAAATATATGTGCCATAACTACATGTCAGAAGCCCTCACTAACATGTGCTGTACAGATGGTAGTCTAAAGTTACATTCCACATGGATCATTACTCAGTATGGGGTATATACTGTGACACAGCTCACACACCAGGGATACAACAGGGATACCTCAGTGTCCAGCTATGCCTGCAGGTGTGCCTGTTGTCAGTACTACATTTAGCACTCTGCTCTTGCCTGGGTAAGCACTGTCAACAGTAGTACTGCCATGATACACTACATGCCAGTGTGACAGCACGCACCCTGCCCTAATACTCCTGTATGTCACACATTTACATGGATAACAGTGCTGTATAGGCTACATATACATCTGTGTGCCACACATGACATTCACACCCTTTGCTACTGTAATGACAGCATGTAGGCACATGTATTGTATATGGAATTACATACACTTATTACAGATGTGAGTACCCTGCTATGTTATCAGACTGGGTGGTGTAACCTGCTTACCAGGCCTAAGCCATGCATAGCAAGTATCAACATTGCTGCAATATAACCGCTGAGCTGATTTGCGCACTGGTAAGCGATGCCTACACTGTGTAAGCTTACCCATAGCTTAGCACTGCTTAGCTTTGTGCAAACCCATGCAAACCCACTTAAAGCTGCTCAAAACTGTTTTAACCACTCTGTATCCAATAGCCCTTGTTTTGCCCAGAAACAAAATGAACAGCCCTTGCAGGTCTTGAAACCAGGACCCTGTACACTACAGTCACAACACTTAACCACTATGCCATGACCACTGTGAAAACAGCTATTGTTTTACCAATATAGCTGTCAATACACATATTGTGTAGTATTGAAAAATTGCCTTTACTTCCTAAATTGTGTAGTCCTTGTTACTGATATGACTTTTGCATCACATATGTTGTTTTATCATAATGTACACATAGCAGATACGTACAGTGAGATACATCTAGGAGGGTATACACAACCATGAGGTTTACATATGACAGGAATATAGTTAAATACATATAAGAGGTCTATATATGTCTACATGTACATACACATGTATACTCATACATGTATCTGTATACACATCTGTATACTGCAACATATATATGGCCATGTGTACATCTCTTCATATGTATGTGTGTGTATATATATATATATATATATATATATATATATATATATATATATATATATATATATATATATATATATATATATGTATATAGATAGATAGATATATGTATATATAGCAATATATGTATGCACATCCTATGTGTACAGATATGCCTAGTTATGCTGGTATATATGTAGATATCTAAAACTATATGTGCATACATATCTATTCTGATATACCTACTACTGTCAATATATATGTAGATATACATACATATATGTACATATGTATCTCTATCTGTATATGTGTAGACATATAATGCTCTGTATATGTATATATCTGAGTGTTTATATGTATATCTATGTATATATATATATATATATATATATATATATATATATATATATATATATATATCCATCTATGCATGTCGATATGTATATGTGTGTATATATCTATATAGATATCTGGATAATTATATATACATATATTTTCACCATATGTCCTGAACATAGAGTGTAGCCCTACCTTAGCCCCTATAGTTCCAACTTTGTAGTGCAAGGGGATGTCAGGTATGTATAGCAGGTATATTTGTAGACTATTGCTACTGTAATATGGATTATTTTCACAGACATGGTGTGTGTGGAAGGTCATATCTGCTTTTAACATGTGTGCCATTGTCTACTGACAGACATCCTAAGGACATCATAGTACAGTACCACTACTAGCAGGTAATGCTCCTATGGACTACAACAGAGATATTGGCCAATATATGTGGACAGTCTGACACACTCTGGACAGTCCAGAGGTATACACAGAACCCCTTAGTTGAAGACATGTGGACCAAGCCTGACAATGTGGATGTTAACAGCCATGTAGATGGGTATAACACATAACTACCGGTATACATTCGCCCCCCCATAGGTTATGCATTCACACACCCCTGTCTGTCCTGACACATAATAACCACTAGTACAGTAGTGCCATGGCCACATACTACCCACTAGATACTGAAATACATCTGTACAACATCCCACTGCTCTGTCTGACATACATGACTGTTATAGTGGCCCAGCAGCAGTACATCTGGCAGGTATCTGGACATGACATCTCACTGGGTAAGTACACTAAGCTGATAGGCATGTAACAAAGCACTGTGCAGGCTACAGGCAGACGGGCTCAACACTGGCCTACATTTCTTATGGTGGAATGCACATGTACCTGCATATATAGCAGGCTCTACAGGCATGTCACAGCACAGAGTAACATACACCTGTGTGAAAGTACATAACCACAATCAGTGTGAACACAGCCACATATGGTAAGCTAGCATAATATTACAGTATATGGACTATCTATTCAACACCATCCTCATATGTGCCACTCACACACTAACCCTGCATATATTTAGTCGCTACACAGTGTGGTCCTATGCCTGTCTGTGGTATGGGACATGTGTATGTATGGCCCTACAAACATGTAAGCCAACATGTTAACATACAGTGGAGCAGCATGTAACATCAGATAGAACAGGACCAAGAACAATGACATTTACCACAGTCTGTACACAGGCCAAGGTACATATTAACAATACACACACTGTCGACAATAACCATAAGTACACAGACCTCAGTACTGTACACACAACCACAGAATGTCCAGGATATGTCATCAGATATAACCCCTACTATACATAACATGTGGCTTGATATCAGATATGATTTCACTAATTATGGTGTACAGCACATATGCACCTCTTAGTGCATGACATATGTACAAAGGTTGACAGAGTTATGGCTGGAGGCACATACACAAGGCCAATATTGACATGTTGCTGTGATAACCTCATACATTTACTGTTGTAACAGGATCTGTTGCACCATATGTCCTATGAGGGATATGAAGTCAGTAACTCTCATAGCTGTCACCATCTACAGACTGCAATCCTCACACTACATTCTGCAGGTCACAGATAAGTGCTCTGTGGGTAACACATGAAACAAAAGGCACCACACACTGCCCAGTCTGCAGATGACCCTACAGATGGGAGTTTCCTCATAAACATAGCACTGACATGGCAGGTATGAAAACATGTAGGGCAGCCATATCCACACACCCTGCTAAACCAACATTACTCCAAATGCAGTATAGTAGCACTTACAGTCTGTAGTCAGGTCAGGCCTCATCCCCCTCCTGTGTGTTGGCCTGTTTCAACAGACTATGTTTTTAGAGGTAAATTCCCAATCCATCTCAGATGTTGTTTGCCAAACAACAGATCGAATTGCTGCTCACAGTGAATGAAAAGGCCCAACACCAACCTGATATTCCTATATATTGGAGTGTGTTTACATGCAATTGGCTATGGGAATGTTACAACAGCTGTTCCACATGCAATCAGCTAGAGGAGGGCTGCAATTCATGCAGAGGTCATCAGCTGATCATGAGCATCACTTAAAATACACATGCTGCTGCCTAAGCAAAGCAGGTGTAAGTCTCCAAATCCACCAGAGAGGGAGTGAGAGAGGCAGACAGAGGCAAAGAAAAGTCAGGGAGGGGTGGGAGAGCAAAACCTAAGCATTTTTGTGTCACGCATGACTTGGATTTGCCACATAGGTTACATGTTGAGGAGCCTTCAAAACGTATATGTGATGATGAGTGACATCTGCAACAGGGATATGGCAACTATATGGTAGGTGTAGTACACGTGCCTGTCTGCATGAACAGGGGTCAGCATCAACAAAGCTACACTCTCACAGGGATGCACACTCATTGACACACTTGGCAGGGCCAGGAATACAACTCAACACTAGTGAGTTTGCCACAACATAGATATCACATGCACCACAGGGGTCATACAGAGGTTACATGGGCAAAGGGTTTGTGGAGGTGTCTGACATCAGACAGCATGCTTCAGTATGCCAATGGGGCTTGTAATGTGTGTGAATGTGGTTATATGCATCATACAGCACACACACAGACACAGGGTGCCAGTACTGACATGCATGGGTCCATTGTTTTACGGATGTGTAGTGGTCGACTATGCCAGATGGCTATACAAGGCTAGGTGATGGGTATACCTTGGTATCAGCCCACATGACAATGGTCTACATTGTGGCTCAGGGGTGTAGTGTCTGAATTTGTCCACACAGGTGGGTATTGTATTCACCATTCAGTCACCTGGGTGACTATTACTTGTGGTCCATGTGCATTGCTTGCCATGTATATGCTCCTTAGTCCATGACATGGACAGTGTCTGGGATGTGCACACCTCCTACATGCATGTACAGTGACATGTGTAACTGTGCCTGGGGTGTCTGACCCATGTTGTGTACACAGATTGTTATCATCAGATGTGCCAGTCCTGGCCTCATGTGGCGAGAACTGTTAATGGACAGCATGTTGACCCTGCACCTACATTGATAGCATGATACTGGTATTCCCTGGTGTCAGTGGCATCTGTCCATACAGGGGATGTTTTTCAGGCATGGTATGTCCTTTGTGGGTCACATGTGATGGCACCACAGGGTTGCACGTGTCCAGTGGGGAACATAGGGAAGGTGCATTGTTGGCATGTATGTACTTATTAGACTGATGGACAGGGTGCCATGCCCTCTGTAGCCTAATGCAATCACACCATGGTTACTATCAGTGGGCAATATGCAGGGTACTACCAACATAGCTGCTGCTGCCTAGGCAAGTGTGTGTGTGTGTGTGTGTGTGTGTGTGTGTGTGTGTGTGTGTGTGTGTATGAGACATGGGTTAAGAGTGTTCTCTGGGTAATAGAAGGGTTGCTAACTTTGTTTGCCTGGCCTTGATGTCACATGTAGGGGTATGGATTTGCACCTCAGCCTCTCGGCTATTTCACATCTGTTATCCCTGTACGGTGGACATTATCGTATATATATTAGGGCCACCATATAAGAAATTAGCAAAACCCACTCCACATTGAGTGTTATTACACACTCACAACCACCTCCACACAGGATACGAATGACACACACAGACACACACACACACCTGTCATGTCTGGGATTAGAACTCCTATCTAACTTATGACACTACAGCACTACGCATTTATAGGACACTCCACAGGGATTACTGCAGTACTCCTTCCCCAAAGGTGTGTTTCACAGTGATTGACATCAACAGGATTGCCAAAGTAGGGCATAAGAATTGTAGTCAGTGTGACTAGCCTAAAGTGCATTGCTCCCTACACAGGCATAGAATCACACACAAAAATGTCCACAATTGCCATGTGTGGGAATAGAACCCCTACCAGTATTTTATATCACACTACAGCATGAAGCTGTTATAGGGCACACCATGGGGTTTAAAGGAGTACTCCTTCCCCAAAGGTGTATTTCACAGTGAATGACATCAGCAGGATTGCCAAAGTAGGGCATTTGAATTGTAATGAGTGTGACTAGCCTAAAATGCATTTCTCCCTACACAGACATAGAAACACACACAAAAACATCCACACCTGCCATGTGTGGGAATAGAATCCCTACCAGAGTTCTATATCACACTACAGCATGAAGCTGTTATAGGATGGGCCATGAGGAGTACTCATTCCCCAAAGGTGTATTTCACAGTGAATGACATCAGCAGGATTGCCAAAGTAGGGCATTTGAATTGTAGTGCATGTGACTAGCCTAAAAGGCATTGCTCCTACAAAGATACAGAAACACACACACAGTTGCCATGTCTGAGATTAGAACTCCTACTTAACTAGTTGATCACACTACAGCAGTACACAGTTATAGGAAGCATCATGGAGATTAGTGGGATACAGCTTTCCAAAAGGTGTATTTTACAGTGAATGACATCAGCAGCCTTGCCAAAGTAGGGCATTTGAATTGTAGTGAGTGTGACTAGCCTAAAAAGCATTGCTTTCTACACACACACACACACACACACACACACACACACACACACACAGTTGCCATGTTTGGGATTAGAATTCTTACCTAACTAGTTTATCAAACTACAGCAGTATGCAGTTATAGGATGCACCATGGAGATTAGTGGGCTACAGTTTTCCAAAAGGTATATTTCACAGTGAATGACATCAGCAGCCTTGCCAAAGTAGGACATTTGAATTGTAGTGAGTGTGACTAGCCTAAAAATCATTGCTCTCTACACAGAGACACACAGTTGCCATGTCTGGGATTAGAACTCCTACCTAAGTAGTTTATCAAATTACAGCATCATGCAGTTATAGGACGCACCATGGAGATTACTGGGCTATAGCTTTCCGAAAGGTGTATTTCACAGTGAATGACATCATCCGCCTTGCCAATGTAGGGCATTTGAATTGTAGTGAATATGACTAGCCTAAAAAGCATTGCTCTATATACACACACACACACACACACACACACACACACACACACACACACACACACACACACACACACACACAAACACACACAGTTACCCTGTCTGAGATTGGAACTCCTACCTAACTAGTTTATCACACTACAGCAGTATGCAGTTATAGGATTTGCCACGGGGATTACTGGGCTACACCTTTCCCAATGGTGTATTTCAAAGTGGATGACCTCAGCAGGCTTGTCATAGTAGGGCTATGGGGAGGGCAGTGTGTGTGCATGGGCCATAACCCATTCATCTAGAGACTGAGACACCACATGTGGGCCCACGCAGGGTTATATTCCACAGGTATGTGTATACAGCTGCTAGATGACTACTTCCTTGTACAGTCATGTTGCACAGCTAACACTTGCACCGCAGTCTGTCATGCTGATGGATACTGGTGGCTAATGTCTACAGTGAGTGACATTTACACCTCATGTGGTTGTAGCCATTTGGCTGTGTGCTGGGTGGAACAGGCCTCCTAATGGATGGCTCCTTGTCACAGTCACTGTCTTCCACACATCTATGTATGTCTACTTTTGGCTTATTATAGTGTGTTGTCCTTAGATATGTGTCTGTATTCCTAACCACTGTGTGTGCAATGACTGGTGCATACTGACGAGTGTATGCACTAACATCTGCAAATGCCAGATATGTATAGCCCACTGTTGTTTGCAGACATGGGCTTCATTTTTCAAGTGTGTGAGCATGCCCAGTATGACCTTTCAGTATGTTTTGTCTGACATTGCCTTCATTTCTCTGTGTGTGTGTGAAGTATGGCCTTCCGTATTGAATGTGTGGATCAATTCCAGGTAGTTTGTACTCCAGTGCAGTCCTTTGTATTGTACACCTACAGGTAGCAAAATGTTTCTGCAGGTTATCCCGAGATCATTTGGCAATATGGGGACAAACTGTGCAGGGGATGGTGTGTACTGTAGGTGATTGTGTCTGTGTTGCTTCAGCTGCATGGTACTGCTGTTAGCAGAGATATTCAGATATGTGTACTGTTATACATTGTGATGTTTTCTGTCCTCATGTACTGTCAGGTGGACATTCTTGCTCACAGTGATATCTTGGGGGACAAGGGTGACTGAAAGTCTGTCCGGTATTGTGGGCAGACACCTACGTATTCATGGTAAGTTATGCCATTCTGCAGGGGGAGGTGCAGACACTTGCTGCTGGGTATGTGTATCCGGTTCAGCACCTTGGTACAGTGCTGGCAGAGGTTCCCATTCTTGTACACCGATCAACATGACAGTATAGCCTTATCTTGCTGTGGCAATGCCTCACAGCTGTACAGATTCACACAGGTTACCCAGAGGCAGGGACCATGGGTCAGGACATTACCCCTATTGTGGTGCATGGGCAGGTTTGTAGCCACCCATTTATGTGTTTGCAGCCAGGGATAGTGTGTGCACACAGCCTGGTGTCAGACCATGCACATTCCATGTTGCCCATGCTCCCATCCCCCCTCTGTTATTCTAACCTCTTCCATACATTATGCATACATTCTCTGATACTTTCCTTAAGCGTATCACCCCATCACAGGTGTGTGTTAGTGTTGGTCCACAGTTCATGCAGTGGGACATGATGGACATGCTATTGTGGTTTGTCCACATGGCCTTGCATATGGCTTATGTCGAATGTGTTATGTTGTTATTTGGGTGTCCATGACATAACATGCATTGGCAGTACGTGTGAGACACAGGCCTTCGACAGAGGCCTGTGGGCCATTAGGTGTTGCTGCAGGCCAGATGTGGCAGGCCATTGCATTCTGTCAGTCCTACAGTCTCAGACCACCATAAAGTATATTCCCCTGGGGTGACAGGGTAGGTGTGATAGATGTTCATGCCAATACCTTCTATGAGTCTTGATCAGGTGGTGTGGATGCTGGCAGGGTGCTACCTACAGCTAGGGACACACCTGCATGGGACACCTGCACTGCATGCTGCATTCTTCCACTATTGCCATATACAGGTGCGGTCATATTGTACCCATTCCCCACAGCAGGGATATGACCAGAGAGGTACCTGTGGGTTGTGTTTGCATGAGCTGGTGCATGCATGCTATGGACACTACTTGCATCTGACACACAGATATGCATGGGGCATTCCAGTTCTGCTGGCATTTGCAGGTATATCAGCTGTTTCCCAATACATCAGTCCTACCTCCTTTGTGATCTGCACGTGTTCGGGCAGACATCACTGGTATTCCCTACTACAGGACCAGTTAATCTGATGCATACCTGTATGTACAATTCCAAGGGTGTCTCCATTTCACAGTGACACAATATATACTGTATGTCTGGGGTACTTTCCCCTGTGTACTGCTTGTATATCTAGCCCAACAGCCATGCCATGTCACTCTTTCAGATGGTGACACATATTATCACCATGCATTTACAATAGCTTACTGCTAGATGTGCTATACTGGTGGGAATTGTCTTTGGCACTGCAGTTGTGAGGGCTTTTCCCTATCATCAGCAGTAGTGGGCAATGGCCACCAGGTCTTACCTCAACATGCACACATACTAACCACTCTCATAAAATATGAAACACACACCAACCTAACACAAACAGACCTGCATATTGTGCAAATGCTACAACCTATCCCGCTACCTTGGCCACCTTTGGGCATCTGTGCTCCACTGGTGTTATACCTACTCATACATATTACTACATGTCTACATAGGAGTAAGGGACACACCTGACTGTTACTACATTTCTACATAGGATTGCGGAGGGACACACCTGATTGTTTCTACATTTCTACACAGGATTGGGGGGGGGGCACACCTGACTGTTACTACATTTCTACGCTGGACTGGGGGAAGGGGCACACCTGACTGTTTCTACATGCCTACATAGAATGGGGGGGCACACCTGGCACTTGTACACATTTGCTACTACTGTACTTGTATGTCAGGTACTCCATTTCATTCTGTATTCTAATCTGCCATGCTGACTAGAGGCATATCAGTGTACTACAGGTCTTAGCTTTGGCTGACCTACATATTAGTGTCTGCCTTCCTACCCTTCAGAACTAACATCCCACTGCCTGACCTGCTGTAGTCTGTCTGTGTAGGCCTGGGGGGGAGGAGGCATCACTCAGAGGCCATAGCACAGCCTCTGTTTGTGTTTGTCTATACCTGTCCTGCTGGCTGAGACTGTTTTTGGGTATGTGAACCTCCCTGACTGGCATATGTGAGTCATATGGACACACATGTCACCCAACACATTTCCTGCAGTGGGTTTTGTCACCCTGTGTAGTACTGGTTACTATGGTGAGTACAGTATTTGTTACAGATGTCATGGTGCCACTATGGGTGTCTACTATCTGCTAGCATACCATTCAGCCACCTGATTCCCTTGCATGCTCACATCCATACCATAGATACAGGTAATGACACGTTCTACTCCATTTGGCAATTGGTAGGTTGATTGACTTACCTTGTGGGTGTGTCAATATTGAGGATGGTGTTGGAGGGCTGCCTATGTCAGATGCACATAGTACACTCCCTTTACATGGTTGAGCACAGGTAGTGTCATGTTTGGCATCCATTTTACTGTATGTGCGAGTCAGAGAGAGGTGTCATTCCCTGGGTCCCTACTGTGTCAGTGTATGTGCTATGCATTGCCTTTTTGCCAAGGCCAGGGCATACTGGGCACACCTCCATCTGCCTATTGGGGCAGGCTCAGGTTGTTCCTCCTCTGAGTCACTCTGTGCCTGTGCAGGCCTTGGCATTGGGCTGTGTGGCCCTGCCCCATGCTGTTCCTGCTGCAGCTGTTTCCACAGGATCATATTGTGTAGCATGACACATACCATAACAATTTGAGTACATGTAGCTGGTGAGTACTGAAAGGCTCCACCGGATGTGTCCAGGTACTGGAACTGTGACTTGAGCATCCTAAACACATGTTCTGTTATAAGTCTGGTCTGTGCATGTGCCTCATTATGGCATTCTTGTTCAGGTGTGTGTCCTTTTCTGATGGGTGTCATCAGTCACGGCTTCAGTGCATAACCAGCATTTCCCCACTAGGTGACCGTAAAGGATGTCCCTATTGGCAAATCTCTGGTACAGCTGCGTCAGATGCCAGATGTAGGAATCGTGATAGCTTCCAGGGCAGCCAGCACATGCATTCATTATAATGCCCTGGGCATCGCACAAGACCTGGCAGTTGATAGAGGGGAAGCCCTTGCGGTTAATGTAGACCCCACCCTGATCACCGGGTGGTGCTTTGATGCATATGTGCGTGCAGTCTATAGCACCCACTACCTCAGGGTATTCTGCTATTTGGTGGAAGAGAAGCATATTGCTGGCCAACACCTCACGAGTGTTGAGAAAATATACGTGCTTGCCGGCATGTGCTGACATGGCATCCAGGAACTGGCGGAATACTCTGGATGCTGATGCCTGTGAGATCCCCATGATATCCCCAGTTGAGCTTTGGGAGGTACCTGTGGCTAGTATTCCTAGGCCTACACATACCTTGGTATCCACTGGGATGAGTTTCCCTCTGTCAGTTTGGTGTGTCAGGCGTGGCCAGCACAGCTCAACAATTTGCTGTAGGAGGTCCCTGTCCACCCTATAGTGCTGCACTATCTCCAGCTCATGTAGCCCCTGGTAGGTTACCCTGGGTCTGTACACTCTTCTCTGTCTCCTCAGTGTGGGTTGGTTGACAGCATTCACATCCTCACCACCCTCAGCCTCTTCCACATGTTGTTGTATGATGCCTGCTGCAGCCCCTATCATTTTGATGTTTTGTTTGTTAAAAGTTCCCCGCTTGTATACACCGGTGGTGTAGAGTATGGGAAAAACCAGGGGGGAAGGTGCTTGCATAGTTTATAGTAGTGATCTGGGCTGGGCTGGTCTGCTGCCTGTGTAATTGGCTGATTCTGATACATTTCACCTGCCAGCTATGCTAGTTTGCCTTGATTAACGTCCTACTACTGTTTTCCCTTCCCATTGCCTTCCTGTTTAAGTTCAGGGGTGCAACACACAAACACAGTGCTCAAATGGGCACAGAGCTGCTATTTCATGGTTTACTTTTTTGTTTTCTTTAAAACCCGGTGCGTGGTGTGCACACCCACTTAGGCAATGTAAAGAGTGCTAGGCAGCCTCAGACACACCCCCTTGCCTAGCTGTGCTAAGCTAGGACCAAACCTAAGCCACAGGGTTCCAGTCCGCTTACAGTATGCCTGACACACCCCTATGATGTCAGCTAACTTCTAGGCTTGCAACAAGCTATTTCTGCTCTTATACTGTTGGGAGCTGACTAGCATAAAGGGGAAATCTGGGATTCACTATCATTCCCGTCATTTGCATAGGATTGCCTGCTAATGCATAGTTACATGTCCCACACTGAGCCTCCCCCCCTTAGCAACCACTATTCACTGGCCATGCTGTTTTCTGCCTGCCATTGACTATAATGGCAGAATAGTGGTTTTAGTTAGAATGCTTATTTTAGGTTTATTTTCTTATTTTCCCCAATTCCGTTTGCGCGCCACTGCCCTACACTTAAACAGCCGAGATCAGCTAAACAAAATTAAAAGTTAATTTTTTTAAACTGTTTTCCATGCCAATGGCCTTATACTTGGCTATTGGCATGCTTTCTGAATGATAACCACCCTTTATTTGGAGCTGTCATGGCTCCATTTTGGAATTTGCCGAAATGTACTCCGTTACTGGCGGAGTACATTTCTGTAGAGTACACTAGTCCTGCATGGCCGGTTTCCAGCTTCCTGGATCACAAATTCACATCATTTGCATGGATCTCTCCTGCAAATGAAGTAATTTGCATACAGGGGCTGAGTCCGTGCAGGACTAGTGCAGGAGCGCTCATGCACACCACAGGTTATTCCTGGATCACACGGCAGACATATTGCCTGCTGGAGCTCCTGCACTAATCCTGCATGCTGTGCAAGGCTTGCAGAATCCGGGGGACTATTTTTTCTTAAAAAAAAAGAAAAATAGTTACCTTTCCATTCTATTCTTGATTAAAATGGAAATGTATTATTAATAATTGCTATTGGTAATGCTCATTGGTAAAGGTTATGTTTTTGTACTCTAACACCATTATGTCTCATGTAGCATAGCAGAATTTTTCTTTTAATTTTTTTTTTGGGGGTGGTGAAAACATTTCAGTGTGTGTGTTATTTTTAAGTGTTATAAAGTTATGATTTATTTGAGGTGCTGGAGTGTGACAAACAATGTTAGATGGGTAGGGATTACACTTCAGATGGCTGAAAACTTGACATTCAGATGACTCTATTTTGATGTTTTTTTACCTACATTCTGATTTTTGTTAGTCTAGGGCCATTCTCGCATTCCTGCATCAAGCTTGGGATGGTTTTGGATTGCTGTGGACTGCAGAGCTGTTTTAGTGCATGCATGTCAGTCTGCTGTGTGTTCATGTTACTTTGGATGCATATTCATGATCAGCGAAAATCTGAAATACACCTCAGGACACATTTGTGTACTATTATAATTCACAGAGATGAATGTAAATTAGTCTAATTTGCATAACACCTATCAACTGTTTTGTTTTATCTGAATTTGAAATAACAGCTTTACTGTTTTTTTTTTGTCTGACACTTCTAAATGGCCCTGAATTTTGGCCAATAAGTTGAACATTGCTATATCCAATTGCCAAGATAGATGGCAAATGCTTAGGATACTGCAGATTTATTACAGTATGGGAATATTTTAAAAATATCATAATTTAATAATAAACACATAATATTATTTGATTATAGAATTAAGGGTCATATTTGATGAATTTACATATATGATGTGCATGTTATGACAGCAGTGACTGATTGCTAGATTAGTGTCATTAGGAAGATGGATTTCATATAACCACAGTTATGTGTTATTCGTGTAGTAAAATACCAGTAATCAAAAAAAACTCCACGGTATCCAAGTCAAGAGTTGTTTCCATCCATTTATTTTCATTAATTAAAAGTTTTTTTTGTGTCCCTCACATATACAAGTATGTTTAAATAGTGCATTTTTATAGTTAGATTTTCTTATGTCGTACAGGTGTTGGTAAATTCTCTCGGAAAGTTTCCTCTCCATTTTCCCCATATAAAATGAAAGGCAAAAATCACAGAGAGCTACATATACCAGACTACCTGTATTACAATCACCTTTTTTAAAAATAACTTTTGAACGAAACTGTTGTTTAGTGTGACCTCCCACTTATTGACAATGCATTGAAAATAGATGCACCTGCCACATTTGGTTGTCCCAGTCTTATGTTACTGTGGGCCCCTTTCCAACACTTCCTTAATATTCCTGTCAACTTTATATATAAAAGTGGGGTGTTCCTCCTACATCTTGAAACAACTCTTCTTCCATTTTCAAAATAGCCTAGTTTCTCATAATAATGTTTTTTACTTCCTGGTTTCCCTCGTTGAACTTTATAACCATAGCATTTTGAAAGGGACTTGGACCAGAATTGTTATTCTGGCCTATACTTGTTAGTAGGTCTGGCTTTGCTCAAAATACAGGGGTAGCTAAATTCCCTGTTATCCTCTACTTCCTTCCACAATATTTTTTAACATATCCAGGGGTTACCCCCCTTTCTAGAAACATAGATGTTATGTTGTCTAGTTCCTCCTTAAACAAGGTTTCATCAGAGTTCATCCTGGCTGCTCAAATAAATTGTCCCTTCACCAGATTCTTTTTACAGAATCCTAGGTGTTCACTTCCAAAGTGAAGGTAACAATTTGACTATGTTTCTTTTCCATGTATCCTAGTCGTAAAGACCCCATTAAGTACTCTAAGGTGTATTTCCAAGTAATGTATATCATTAACATTCTTATTGTATGTAAACCTTAAAAAAGTTGCTGTACCCTCTAAGTAACTTAAGAATGTTTCAATTTCCATGGGGTCATCTTTCCATACAAAAAACAGATCATCCAAAAATTGTGAGTAGTTCGACCATGGGATATAGTGAGTAGCTAGTAGCTCAAAATGACCTTTTTCTCCCATCCTAACATCACAATATTGGCAAAAATAGGGGTGCATGCTGCTCCCATTGCCACCCCACTGATCTGTTTAAAGTAATCCCCTTCAAAGTACAAAAAAATATTTGTTACAACTAGCTCCATAAGGTCTACCAAAAAGCATATTCCTTGGGCAGTGAACATTTTAGTTTCAAGAAGTGTTTCTTCAAATAATTCCAGACCTTCTTGGTGAGGAATACATGAAAAAAGGTTAATTACATCAACAGTCAAGAGGCAAGTTGAGTCCTTGCAGCTATTAACGTCCAATTTGGCTAAAAAGTCCCATGAATCCCTTAAGATGTGTGGTTGCTGACTCAATACAAGTTTAACTTTCCTATCTATGTATACATGTAAGGGATGTGTCTTTGACCCTTGCGCTGCTACTATTAACCTGTATAGTGAATCTTCTATGTTTTTGTGTAGTTTTGGAATACCAAATGCAGCTGGAATTATGAGGTTCTTATTACACAAAAAATCATAAATGTCTGGGGTAATTACTCCCTGAAAAAGAGTATCTTCTAAAAACAAATCAGTTTTCCTGTGGACTATGTTAACCTCATTCATTGATACTACAGTATAACAAGTTTCGTCCAGGAGCATGTCCATAATTTTGCTAGTGTAATCAATATATGTCACTATCATAAACCCTCCCACCTTGTCAGGTTTCATAACCCCAAATGATTTATCTCTAGATAACTCATCCAGTAAACAACGTTCATCCTTGGTCAAGTTCTGTGGGCTTCTTGTTTTGTAATCATATGCGGCATAAAAATCCCTTTCACAGGCTTTCTCAAAAGTCTGTAATGCCCTGCAAAGTGGGGGGTTTATAGTACTCTTTTTCTTAAATGGATTTGCCATGCTATCTCTATTTAGGAAGGACAAATTTAGCCTCCTAGTAAATAGTTTTAAGATAAGATGGATTTCATAACAGCAGCAGTGGAAATTATTACTGAGGACAGAAAATGATCATTACTATGGTATCATTTGCTGGTAGTACATACATGGATATAAATGCAGTAATTTACTACTAAAGTTCTGCAGTGCATAAGAATAACAACAAATGTGTGATGAGTTGAACATTTTCGAGTGACAGTGATGAACAAAAAATGTCAGTATTATGAGTACGTCACAATTGCAGAGGACATACCTCTCAACCTCTTAACACAAGAAATCTGGACAAAGACAAAAATAATGGAAGAACAAAGGTCAAAAAATAGGGACAGATTGTAAATACTGCTTTTATTCTTTTAGAAAGTTGCTAGAATAACAGATTTTGTGTTAGCATGCATTTCCTGAAGGATATGAAGTCTGAAACTCAAATGTATGCCATTATATAGTGACTTCAGTATTCAGTGATTTGCCAGAAAATGACAAATTTTATGAGGAAGAGACCAAAAATATAAGGCAAAAATCTGGACATTCTTAGAAAATCTGGACATGGAGAGGTATGCAGAAGGTAGGACATGGATGTTTTTTGTGACAAAAATGATTGCATTCATCAGCAGACTGAACTGTAAGTAATGTATTACAATTTTCTGTGGCTATATTGAGATTTCTATATGTAATTATATGGTTTACGTTAAGTAAAATTTTTATTTAACATGGATGGCAGGAACACCTGGCCAGTGTTTTGTACTTTAAGAGCTGATTACATCAAAACAGCATTGTTACACTTTCTGATTGTGGCCCTTTTGTTTCTCTCTTGTTCATGTAGCAAGGATGGAAAATAAGGGATCAAAGTAGAGAAAGGATAACTTCAGCCATGAAAAAAATCATGTTCCCATGGCAAGACGTAGGACACATGGGAAACTTCTTTTTGGTAAAGGAAGGCCCAGACAAGTCAAGAGGAACAAGGTCCAGAATCAAATAGTTGTTGAAATTAATGCAGTTGGTGGCAGATATCAGCCTGGTGCAAGAAAAGGATAAATGATATGGTAGCACATGCTAGAAGCAAAGCCAGGCAGAATGCAATTTCCCATACCATAACAGGGGGAGGCCTCTGAATCTTATACACCAGATGAGGAATACCTTCTACCCATCAGTGTGGATGACTGTGATACAGAATACGGTGGAACAGGAATAATTAGACGTGGTGTGGACACTGCTCAATCTAACCAGTGTCTGCAGCAGCAGCAACACTCTTCTGTTCATGAAGGTTGGTTTAAAATCAGTAATTTACATTTATATATAGAGAACTGAATACTGACAAGGAATGATATAATTAAACACATCAAAACTAATTTTTATTAGCTGAACCTTGTATATCAGAAAAGAATGGAAATGAAGGCAGTGAGCATGGTAAGTGTCCCACTCACTCCCTTGCTCATAGGTTCATAGGTGTGTACTAGGGTAATGGCCCTGGAGCCTTTACAAGCCTAGCCCATAGAAGTGCCCTGGTATCATGCCACTCAATGTTAGTTCCCAGTACCTCTATCAAGTAGTACTACTGGAGTGATCCCCGGGGTGAACCTTCTACTTCCCATCCATTCATCAAGGTTTCTCTTGAAGAGGGCCAGTGAGGTGCTCTGCTTGACATGTATAGGAAGTCTATTTCAGAGCATGGGCAGTCTCTGGGTTATGAACCTGTTCCTCCAGCATGTTCTGTTGATTGTGGTAATGAGGTTGAGGTCTGTGGAGCATCTGGTGTAGAGGGATTGGAATTTCTTTAGATGTAGCATTTCTAACAGAGCTGGGTCAGACATGGCTTTGTAAGTCAAGCAGAGATCAGCTCTTATTAGACAATATGAGACAGAGAATAGCTGGAGTTTTTTGAGTTTGTCCATGTAGGACATGTGTTTAAGGCCTAGTATCCTCTTTGTGAGGTACTTCTGTGGCCTGTCCAGCTTTTGCATGTGTCTAGTGAGGTACATGCCAAATGGGGCATTATACTTCATGATTGGCCTAATGAGGGAAGAGTACAGAGAGATGATGACCTCTTTCTTCCTGGATGTAAAACCCTTGGTAATGAGATGTACCACACAGAAGAACTTTCTGACCACAGTGGCAATGTGGTGGTCGAAGGAGAGGTTGCTGTCAACCTGTGTCCCCAGATCTCTTATAATGCCTTCAGTGCTCAATGTAAGCATATGTTACTGTATGTTATTCCATTATTATTAATGTTTTGAAATATTTTATAGGGTCAGCATCAGAACAAATAGTTCAACTATACCAATAAAGTTAGATGATAACAGCAGAATGGATGTTGCTGCTGCACCTGATGATGACAACATAGTTATATTTATGTGGCAACCTGAGGAAAGTTTACTAGCAATATCGCTCACCCCATAACATGCTAGTAACTCTGCAGAATGTGACAGTAGATCACAAAGTCAAGCACAAGCTGACATACCACTCATGCTTGTACAGGAAGAATATCTGTGCACTTCTGCACCAGTATCTCAAAACCTAGATGGGCACTTTGAGAATGAAGGCAGGCATGCAGAGGTAACAGTGTCCACAGTGACACCTTTACAAAGGAATCTCTTACAACTACCCTAAGAAACAAATAAACCATTGGCTGTCCAACATGAAATGTGCAGTGACATTGTTAGGGCTCAGAAAACTTCCACAGAGTCTTTCAGTGTATACAGAATGATTTCCAGAACTACTTGGAAATGGCAGAGAGTAATGATAATCCCATGATCATACTGATGCGTAGTATGGTGGCACACCAAGCATCTTTGGCAGCCTCCATTTGTACACTAGTTAAGACATACTAGAGTCAAGCTAGAGTCAGTCTTCCAAGGGGCTGATTACAGGGTACCATCCAGACACATGGTGGAAGTTCATGTGATAGTATTACTACTTATCTGGATAGTAACATCAGTGAACAAGCACAACATATTTCATGCAGGTTATGTCAGTGTTTATCTACACCTAGCAGAACCTCACATTCAAGGTCATGATGAGGGCCACTCAACACTATCAGGTCAGTGACAGCAGGATCACCTGCATCAAGTAGGAGATGACATCAGACCAACTCACCTTACAGTTATCATGGTAGCTTCTCCTCAAAATCATTTGCACCATCACCTAGCCTATCTATAGCAGATGTGTATGACTCATTTGCTCTTGAACTACTGTGAACCAGCTTCAAAGACACAGCTGACCATTTAACTGGGATTGGGGTTTGGCAGCCTGGTTTGCAAATGTATGTTTTTTTATCTCTGTAAAACTAATACTCTGTCAATGAAAGGTAGATAGAAAACAATGATACATGGATTAGCATTCCTACAGGTGGCAGATACATGGAACATAAAAGTAGTAATGCCAAAAATTTTCAGGAGAAATATGTTATAAACAAATTACACATTAAAATAAATATCATGCCATGTAAATTTACATTGCTGCCACTTCACCCTCTCTACTGCACAAATGATGATAGTTTTTTATTCTTCTGAAGTCAGAAGATATCTTGTATGACAGCACAAAATTAATAAGATGTGCAGTACCACAGTATAATCTAAGAAAAGATGGCATAATATGAAAAAAAGCAATATAATTAATTTTCATTAAATTTTCAGGATATATTTCACCATTGACAATATTCATTACTTTTCTATAATTAAGTAATTATTAAAGCATAACTTATTCATCAAAGCTGATAAAAATGAGAATTATTTTTATATGATGCCTTACGACATCACTGAGCAGGAGTCAGTGAGCACTTAGGCATGACTTTAAGTATCAATAATATCACTAACTCTTCTAAAAGATATGAAAAATATTTTAAGATGAAAGAGAATGTCAGACGAACAGTGACAGCAGAATTCATATCTCTCAACCTCTTAGAGCATGAAATCTGGACAAAGCCATAAATAAAATTGAGACAAAACCCAAAAATAGGGACAATTTTTAAATATTGTTCTTGCAAACTTAAAAAGTCAATACACTAACAGGTTTTGCATTCACATGAATTTTCTGAATGGTATGAAGTCTGAAACTCAAATGTCTGACATTATTTTCTAACTTCAATCCTTAATGATTTGCCACTAATTTGCCAAAAAAACAAGCTTTATGAAAAACAAACCAAAAATATGAAGCAAAAATCTGGACATTCTGCAAAAAATCTGTACAGTTGAGAGGTATGCGAGCAGATCATACACAACACAGCATAGCCGACAGATATTAATGTATGCATCAGTTATAATTTATGTGTTTTTACAATAAAGGAAACACTAACCTGAATGTCATGGTTCATATTGTGGACTACATGCCGTCTCTTTACCTGCACAGCCACATGCTCTGCACAGGCCTACCATATGGGTTTCTTACCAGTGCTGTCAGCTGGTCATCATTACTGAGATTTGGAATGAAACTAGCAGCTACAGTGACAGCATGGGTTACTACATCACCAGACATACACATGATCATGTTATGCAGAATACAACTTGTTGAGGCGACACAGTGATGCAGCGGTTAACGTTGTCACCTCACAGCAAGAGGTTCTCTGGTTCGATTCTCGGCTGGGGTGCCTTCTGTGTGGAGTTTGCATGTTCTCCCTGAGTTCGCGTGGGTTTCCTCCGGGTACTCTGGTTTCCTCCCACATTCCAAAAACATGCATCTGGAGCATTTCTCCATGGGCATCCGCTGAAAACAGGCTCTGTGGAACCTAGTCAGACATTCCCGGTTAACAAATGTTAAATAAAATAAAAATAAAATAAATAAATTGTAAGCAAACTGAAAGTAGTAGCTGAGTCACACTGAAGTGCACCCTGAGACTAATCCAGGCACCTGAAATGTTTGTTCAGGAGACCAAAGACCCCCCCCCCCAGTGATAATAAGGATCCGGGACAGAGATGTGTTACACATCTCCTCTCCAGCTCCACTTGAACTTCTTACTACTGTCATAAGCTGTGGCTCCAGTGGATATCCAGCATCATCTATAAAAAGAAAAAAGAAAGAGAGAGACAGAAAGGGAGGAGACAAAAAAAAATAAAGAAATTAGTTTCAGCAGTACATTTTAACATGAATAACTACTTAAATACAATATATAAAATATTTTCCACTTTTAACAAGATGACCACTGGGCATCCGACCATGCAGGAACAGGTGGTAGAGTAAAATATGTGAATCATGTGCATCACCAGGATGCTTGGCAGAGATGTTGGTGATGCACCCCTATGCATCACAAACTACCCGGCAATTGATGGAACGGTTACCTTTCTTATTTCAGTTCCACTCCCCCTGTGGACCAGAATAGGCCCTAATTGCAATGAGTGTAATCTATTGCATTGAGTAACTCAGGAAAACCTGACAGCACATAAAAGGCACACATTGTCTTGGCTTGGCCCTGAGGTGATACCATAAAATAGATATATTGATCTGTACATGCCAAGAATACATCCAGGAACCACTACAGTATCCTCGAGGCAGAAGCCTGTGAGATCCCAAATATGTCCTCAGTCTGTCTGTGGAAGGACCCTGTAGCAAGTATAGTAAGGGCTATTCACACCTTTGTGTCCACAGGGACAGGATCATGCATTCCTCTAGTGTCCCTATGGGGGTCAAGCATATTCGCTAACACTCTTATAATGTCCCTGTCCACTATGAACATATCAAGGATTTCCTGATTATTAAAGTTATAACAAGTAATCCTTTAACTACATTTTCAACTTCTTGGCCAGCAAGCATCGCTGGGTGCAAATGGTTTTGGCCTAGTGAAGACAAGCAACACAGGCCTGGAAATAACAAAGCTAGCAGCAAGTGACAGCATTTTCATCAAAAGCAGCTTCAACAGATTAGGCAAAGCTTCTCTTTATATAACACATATGCCACCAGTGCAGAAAAGTGGGAAAATTTGACTATGAATGGCAAATGGTATAAACCATACTTCATTAGCTTATGAAGATTTGAATCACTCCTTCTTTACATCTCCTTACTTGCACATTTGGGCAGTGACTAAATGGCCTCAATAAACCACAGCTCAGCAACGCTCTAACAAGAACATCATGGATTGCCTCAGCAACTACGAATAGTTAGCTTAACAAAGAAATCTGATAGAAATTTAGAAACCATGGCTATGGGTAAGGCACGTGACACTTGTTCATTTCAAACTTTAAGTACATTTTTCCTCTTTTTTATCTCCTTCTTAAAATACATAAAAGAATGTTATTCCTTAAAAAAATCCCATGATTGGAGGAACTCCCTGTTCGGCCTCAGTAAGAAGCTGAGATCCCTCATAAAATCCTCCAAAGCTAGTTATAAAAACAAAATCGCCACTGATTCTAAAGGCAACCACAAAACATTCTATAGCTATGTCTAGAAACTAAATGGCAACACTCAGATTTGCTCTGAGTTACAGCACAATGGCACTAAATATACAGAACTAACTGATATTGCCAACATCCTGGCAGATAGGTTCAGTGCTAACTTTACCCCCTTCTCACCCCCCTAAAGGGCCCATGTCTATACTAGAAGAATGCAAAGTTCCTGTAATCACGGCTGCACAGGTAAAAACCACAGTCTCCTTAGCCAAGAACACAGCATCCGTGGGACCTGACAACATCCCAGGCTGCGTTCTACACAAGCTACAGAATGAACTGGCACCCCACCTAAGCACCATGTTCAATCATAGGTTCACCTCCGGCTTTGTGCCCACTGAATGGTGCACAGTGGCGGTTATCCCACTCCACAAAGGGGGAGTCACCATGGACCCTGGGAAGTACCGCTCAGTTAACCTACTGAGCCTGGTCTGCGAGGCCATGCAATGTATAGGTTCATAGGTAGGTGCTAGGCTGTCGGCCCGGGAGCCTACGTAAGCCTAGTCAGCAAGGTCCCATAGCTTACGCCGCCCACGAAAGTTGTTTTCCTGTGCCACTGTCGAGCAGAGACACAGAAGTGATCTCCGGGGTGTGTTTCCTATTTCCTATCCACTCATCGGGATTTTTCTTGAGGAGTGCCAATGAGGAACTTTGCTTGACATAGATGGGTAGCTTGTTCCAGAGTATGGAACTTATAAACAAAAACATTGGTAATCTCCAAACTCTGGACCCCACCCATTTCTGGTTTGTAAAAGGCAGATCATGTCTCCAAAACCTGATAGACTTCTTTGAAGCAGTCACCAAAGCCATAGACGAGGGTAAGGTGGTTCACAAAGCCTATTATCGAGATCTCGCCAAGGCTTTTGACACCATCCCCCACTCTGGAATTATAGATAAACTCATTAAACTAGGTATAAATCCCTATGTCACAAGATGGGTTGCCAACTGGCTCACTGACAGAACCCACACTGTGAAAGTAGCAGACTCCAAATCTGACTTCAGACCAGTGACAAGTGGAGTACCACAGGGTTCAGTCCTGGGTTCTCTCCTATTTGGTATCCGCTTTTCTGAAGCGCAGGCTAACAAAGAAGGTCTTTGGCTAACGAAGTTCGCAGATGACTGCAAACTAGGAGCCATAATCGAAATTCCTAACAATGTGGACATCCTACAAAAAGGCCTCACTGAGACAGACGCCTAGTGTCAAAGCCATGGCCTCAAGCTCAATACCAAAAAGTGCATTGTCATCCCCTTTGGTAAAAACTCTGTACCCATGAGCTACCACATAGGTGGTAGTCTACTTAACACCAAAAGTGTGATAACAGACCTTGGGACACAGGTGGACAGTAGTCTCTCCTTTGATAATCACATCGCCACAGTAGTCAGGAAATCCTTCTACATGGTACACCTCATCACAAAAGGTTTCTCATCCAGGAAAAAAGAGGTCATTGCTCCCCTCTACTTGTCGCTTATTAGACCCATTATAGAGTACAACGTCCCTTTTGGTATGTACCTGACAAGACATCTACAACAACTGGAAAGGCCAAAGAAATACCTCACAAAGAGGATTACAGGGCTCAAACAGATGCCCTCATGAACCGTCTCAAAAAACTCCAGCTTTACTCCGTAGCATATCACCTACTCAGAGGCGATCTCTGCCTAACATACAAAGCTATGCCAAACCCAGAGCTGTTGGACATGCTCCACTTAAAGAAATCCCAATCCCTCCGAGCTACACGCTCTTGGGACCCAAGTCTTGTCACCACAATAAGCAGAACATGCTGGAGGGATAGATTCCTGTCCCAGAGACTTCCCATACTCTGGAACAGACAACCTATCTGTATCGGACGGAGCTCCTCGTTGGCGCTCTTCAGGAGGAGTCTTGATGATTGGACGGGAGGTGGGAAGTTCACCCCGGGGATCAGCAATATGGCTCTGCTCGGCAGGGGCACAGGAGAGTAATTTTCTTGGGTGGCAAAACCAGAGTACCTTTTTGGCTGGGCTTATGTAGGCTCTGGGGCCGGTAGCCTAGTACCTACCTATGAACCTATATGCACTTATGTCTAGTTGGTTAGACCTTCTTTACAGTGGAGATTCTGAGAGAAATGCTTCGTGTAATTGTATAATTTGAAATGTTATGAGAATTCTGGTATACACCTTAGCCATTATTGCTGCACATAATTTAAAGTATGCTTAAGTAGGGGGGGGGACAGCTTATATATGTTGTTGAGTTACTCATTTATTTTTGTCAATAGTGTTTGTCACATTAGGTATGGCCTATTTTCAGATGATACCAGTGAAGCTATTCTTACTGACTGGGGGGGGGTCACTAGAATGCAAGATAAATTCCCTGAGCATCATGGATGAAGGGTGTAGTATTCTTTAGTGTTACTTTTTCCTATGTGAGATTTTTTTTTAGGTTTATAATAATTCTGAATATGTAGCAAATTGGTGGAATTTCTGCTTTTTGATGCTACTTGTGTGATCTAATTTCTACTTCGAGTAATACACCCCTGTCCAACATTGGGGACACTTTTGCTTCACTTTTTCTTGGGCATGGAGTCAGCCCAGACAGTGTGTGTTTCAATAAATATGGAGACTGCTACAGTTCTCATCATCACCTTGCAGGAGGTTGGGTTAATGATTGGACAGCCACCTGAAATAGATAATCTGGAAGGTGATGTCCTTTTTATGGGTGATGAAGGTTTGTGGAGTGATACAGGTTACATAGTTTGATTATTTAGATTTCATGACCAGGTAGATCACTGATCAGTATGGAGCTACTTCATATTCAGCCTGGGAGAGATGGAAGTATGTGCAAAATATAGATAACATCAAATGCAAGAAACATTTAAGTATACTTTGATATAAAAGAATTAACTGCTGCAAGACATGAAAGTTTATAGGCACACACTTCAAGTTATTTTGATGAACATTTAAGAAATGAAACAAAAAGTAGTTCAGAAGTGTCATACTTAGGTTTACAGGTTAGAAGACAGCACAGCTGTTTGAATAATAACTAATAAAGTGAAGATGGAATAGGAATACAGTTTATTTATAGATAAGGAAGTATATCTTTGATCTTGGAATACTGTAAGAAACTGCTGAAGGCTGAGACACTTCTGAGGTTCAGTGATCTGTGTGACTTTATTGTGCTTAAAGCATTTATATTTAACATCACATTAACCACATTTACTATGTCCTGATGCAGGTGGCACCTACAGTTTGCGGAGTGCCCTAAAAGATTTCTGGAGGTGGGCTAATCCTAGGCTACTGCAGTAGTGATCCGAGAACATCTGTAGTTTCAGTAAGCTTCTAAATTTGGTCAAGGATGAACTAGTCTGAAGGTGCTAAAGCTAGTATAAGGGTGCTGACTTTTATTTGGAGAAGTTGAGGACAAGATTCCTGGAGATCATGCAGTATACAACTATTGAAATGTTTTCTTGGAATTTGCTAATATGTAACTGAATGTGATAAACCTGACTAATAAATTACCATGTCAACAGTTAGTATAACGGGGAGCTGTGGGCATTTGGGTATTAATATACGGAAAGAAGACAAGGGGTAAAAATTTGTCTGATCCTTCAGATATACAGTTGATTGGGGTTGGTATTAGTAACATAGATTGTTGTTACAGAGAATTCACAGTTTAGAATGGAAACCTTATAACCATTCTGTGGCATTATGATCCACTAGCTAGTAGGAAAACATGGAAGTAGTTGTCTGTCAATAAAACTGAAAGAAATTGGAAGATCCATGAATACTGTATTAGAGTTTATGACTACAGTTTTCCAGATAATGGGGAAGGAGTTCTAACACATTGTATGTTTAAGTGGAAAGATGATAAACTCACAATAGGCTTCATACACCAAGAGTGCAGATCATCTTGTGTAGATGGTGCTTCATTAGAATGTCTCTTGAGGAGATCTTGCATTTGTTTGTCTGTTATTATCCTGAAGAAGAATTTGAGTTGTGTATTTTGCAATGGGCCGAGGGGAGGGAAGTTGATTACATTCTTTGAAAAAGTCTTCAGCAATGATGGTGTGTTTGTGTGGGGGAATTAATGCGGCTTATAAGTTGTTAGTTTTTGGATCTACCTATGAGTTGGATAACTTGATTCTTTATTTATTTGGTTCGTTGAGAAGGATGGTTTGGATATTAAATGTGGATGGCTTTATATCATCTGATATATTGGCTTGGTTGCACAGGATCTGTGGTGGCTTTTGAGAATGTGTCTAGTGGGCGGTGCTTCTTTTGAATTTTATTAGAGCTTTTAATTTTATCTTTGTGAAAATGGGATGATAATGAGAAAAAGCTGTTATAGAGGTACAGAAGAGTGACGATTAATAGTATAAGCAGTTTGATTAGATTCTTGACAGGATAGGCTAGCACTTCAGTCTAAGCTTGTGATGGATGTTTTTGAGATGCATGAAAGATTTGGCCCTAAACTAAATTTTGATGAGTAGCTAAGACTCCAGGATTATTTGGAAGGTAATGGGGCTGTGATTATTCTGTGTGGGTGAACGAATAGGGATTTGGGGAAACTGTATGGAATATTAGTTATTAGGAGATTTAACAATGAATGATTGCCTGAGTGAAAGTTTAGTCTATTTGGCTTAAAGATCGTCTGGATTAACCCTTGGTCAGCTAACCAACACCAGAGTTCAGTTTATTAAGACAAAACCTGTTCAAGTTGAAGTCACCAAGTATGACTAGGCATTTAGTGTGGGCAACCGACTATTTTAGGATGGAGAACAGCTTACCTTTTAGGTGGGAAGAGAAGCTGAAAATCAAGCAAAAGCAAGGTGAAGCAGAGTACCCTTTTGTAATGTGATGCTTGCAACTATCCAGTTAGGGTTAGGCAAACTACTTTTTTTGTAATGGGATGGTTGCAACTAACTAGTTAGGGTCCAGCTGAGTACCTTTTTGTAATGCGATGCTTGCAACTAGCCAATTAGGGTCAAATTCTGAATGAGATTTGGCTTGGCTGCAGTTGTTTGAATAGGTTTTCTTTGTACAGTATTAGTGTTCCACCTGCTCTTTGACCTGGTCTGCAGTTGAAGGCTTAATTGTAGTCAGGGAAGTAGGCATAATGGGGAGGTGTATCCATTTTTTTAAAAAATCTATGATGTAATAATAATATCGGGGGAGACTCGGGGAATATATATTTTTATTTGAATTTACTTAGTTTTATATGTTCTGTGTATTTAAGTGCATTTAATGGGACTGGGGCAAGTGGGAGCAAAGGACCAAGAGAATGATATGGGACTTGCGGTGGCCTGGAAAGTAGTGTAAAGCCTTGGCTGATTTTTATAGTCGTGTAGCAACATAAATAAAAATAATTAGGTTGAAGGAATAAATGTTAATGAGAGCTTGCATGGTTCTTGTATTGCATCTGATATATGCAGCGTTTAGGAATTGCTTGCACATAAACTCCAGATCAGGAGATAGCAGAGTTCTTATTTCTGGTAATGCTGTGAGTACTCTGAAGTCAATTAGTATCCTTGTGTTATTGCAAATATGACTGAGCATTCTTTTGCGATGGAGAGAGCTTGCAGAAACTGGATAGGAAGCAAGCTTACATTGCAGCTACAATCTAATAACAGAGCTGTAATTTGACCAGAGATGTTTCTTCCTGAGATTTTGGATAATATATAATTCAGAAGCCCTCAATGAGACTGTAATAGAATGGTTATATTTTACAAATTGTGTTTTGTTACAGGATTGTAAAACATCTGATGGCTTGGTGAAAGCGATGATTGAGACCTTTCTACAGCGTAAAGCCTTTTACATTCATGGTATCAAAGATGTCTTATGGAGTTAGCATCCTTAAAGTCTCATCTCTGTACAAATCTCACCTATTTCATGTTGTAGGAAGAGCATTATGTTTAAAACTTTTTGGATGGAGTATGAATTGGTGAATTTTAATCTTGTTTCCCCTTCTGTAGCTTTGAGAATTTCAACATGGGAAATATTGATACCGTATAGTTCAGTTAGTTGTAATTTGATTGGGGCACACTTTAATTATCTTTATGAATGCTGAAAGGAAAACAAGGACAAATGAAGAAAATGATGCTATGGTTTGTAAAGATATAATTGTTAACTTTGTGTTTTGGACCATTCAGTTATGGTTATCATGGAGAGGTTTAGCCCCTAAAATTTTTATAATTTGTTCTATGAGAATAAATGAAATTTGCACAGTACCAAAAAACTTTTTTTTTTCCTTTAGACAGTATGTCTCTTATTAGTGTGGTTGAAGATGCTATGTGGAGGATAAAAAAGGTCCAGGAATGCTCAAACTATTACAGAAGTCTAAAATGCAGGATTCTGAAGGAAGTTCTTTGGATGCAGTTTGGGAAGACCATAGATTTGAGATATTTTATGAAACATAGTTAGACTCCTGGAGCGAATAGATAGGTGAATTAATTTGTAAATGTCAGTAAATAAGTGTGGAGAAGAAAACTGAATATGCTAAAAAAGATAAACCGAGTAACTGAAATGACATGCTGTTTTGTGTGGGATTCTGGAAAGCTAGTTCAGGTATCTGAAGGACATGAAAAAACAAAGGAACTTTATAGAAGACAACCCTGTTGAGAGAAAAATAAGCTAGCCCTTTTATATTTTCAAGCCATTTGGGTGAAAAACAGAGCATAAATATGTCACTTGGAGAAGATGGCAAAATTTGGAAAGGAAAGCCATGGTGTGTAAGTATGCAGAGCCTTATTTTTGCATAACAATTTTATTGCAGAACAGCAGGCTTCTTTCATTAAGCAAGGCTGAGCTTTTGGGATTTTGAATTTTATTAAACATGCACTTAATTTCTTTGTCACTGTGCATTGAAAGAGATTAGTAGTCAGTGCTCCTGGACCTGTTGGTATTAGATGAGCTTGTTAAAGAATTTTCAAGAGTTGGCAGTCAAGTGTACTAAACAAAGTCGGTATTGAATGGTACACTGGAAAAGAATAAATTTAGCTTGGGAAAAGGTAAGATAAAGAAAATGTACAGAATTGGAGGCTTCTTTCCTTAGTGAGCTAAGGTTATACATTGTTGGCTTAAATAATACAAACAGTACTTAAAACTGGTTTAAAGAGCAGTATGTGACTGAAGAAGTAGTAGCTTCTGGGTAGATCCGCACAAGATGTACTTTGGTACGAATACTGAATATTTTTAATCACTATTCTCAGGGGGTTTCTGGGGATTTGGGCAGTGGATGTGAATAACATTTACAAGAAAATATGTCATGATAGTATTTGTGAAATAGCTCCATACTGATCAGTAATATTTAATCTGTATTTCAAAATTTGATAATGAGATATGTATACTAACTTTTGTACTAGAACTTTAATTGGTACATTGCCTTACCTGTGTCCTTATTCAAGGGGGTTAGGAAAGCAAGCTCCTTAATCTTTGGTTTACTTCTAGGGGTACAGATTGCTCTGTTCAGAGTTATGTTGTTCTGTCAATGAGCTAGTCCTATGGGAAATATTTGATTTTCTTTTTTAAGGAAAAGCAAAATGTTTTAAATAGTAACTGGATTTGTCAGTAATGAAATGATTGTAGATGAGAAAGGTGTACATGTCTTGGAATCTGTTGTGGGAGTTAGCACACACAATTCACATTTTATAGTTGACGCTCTCAGGTAATATTGAACAGGTTGCCAAATTTGGGCCTTTGTATAATCTGTCTTATCTCAAGAAGATACATAAAGTTGTCCTATTTCTTATGGCTAGGAGACTTACTTAAAAGAAATGTATTATTGCCTGAGGATCAGGAAGCTACAGTTATGGGCATTCTTTTCAACGTAATTTGGAGAAAGTGCTTAAAACCGTATTAAGGTTGGTTTTCTCTGCATTTAGAGATCATGGTGCTTTTTATGGGACAGTTTAGATGAACTATGTGTTGAGTACTATAAAAGGAGACATTGCCTAATTTTTGAGTGATTTGCTAGGCATTTATTGAGAAATCTTTCGGCTCTGGCTCAAGTGTTTGATTTCTAATGATGTAATAATTAAAAGCTTAGAAAAGAATAGTCATGTGACTTATGTAAGGTTTGTTTATGGTACCAACAGAGTCTGTGTGTACGAAATATATAGTGAACAGGGATAGCAAACTTTGTATAAAGAGGTTCTAGATTGTATTACAAATCGAATGTTTAAAAAAGTATGTGTGTGTGTATAAAATGTATTATAGAGCTCTTTATATACATATGTGTGTGTGTGTGTGTGTGTGTGTGTGTGTGTGTGTGTATGTGTGTGTATATGTGTATATATATATATGCATATTTGTGTGTGTCCCTCTGTCTTCCTCTGTGTGTGTGTATGTGTGTGTGTGTATATATATATATATATATATATATATATATATATATATATATATATATATATATATATATATATATAATGTGTGTGTATGTATATAAACGCACATGTGCATAAAGATTTTGTTGGACATCATCATGTAAATGTATGATGTAAAAGGGTTAATGTTATAAAAACGTGAAGGAAAGAAATTGTTTTATGGAGAAACTGGGGCTATTTTATGTTTTTTTTTCTTGTAAATATGTTCCAATGTTTTAGAATAGGCTGTTTTTCTAATCTACATTGTACTCTATATTTTTTCCTTCCAAAATTGTATAAGAAGATGAAATGGGAAATTCACCCCGGGGATCACTTCTAAGGCTCTGCTCGACAGGGGCACAGGAAAATAATTTTCTTGGGTGGCGAAAGCCAGGGTACATTTTTTGGCTAGGCTTGTATGGGCCCTAGGGCCAATAGCCTAGTACCTACCTACCTATGAACCTATGAGGGATTTGTAGTGCTCTGGGACCATGGGTATGTTAGACGGATGTTTACTAAAGCTTTTCTACTTTGTTGAGTGAGTACACATCACATGTCTCGAGTGAAAATGAATGAAAAAAATCATGGGATGCAAGGCATTTCAACTGTCTTACCTTCCCTGATTTGGCTGCATAGTTCCGTTCAGTCCCTTGTGGATTGCTTGATTTGCTGGTAAATTGCTGAATATTGAAGTCAGTCAATAATGCCAGATATGAGAGCTTCATGCTTCTTATTATTTTGCAAATGCCTGCTGACAGGCTGCCTGTTGCAGTCAGCTGTCTCTCTCTGTCTTCCTTTTATTCTCTTTATCACTCTTCTCTCTTTCTTTTTCTGTCACATGCACAGACACACACACGCATGCACACCAACACACACACACACACACACACACACACACACACACACACACACACACACACACACTTTTTCTTTAGTTTTTTTTTTATTATTATGACCATTGAACAATAAAGCCATGTTTAGCGAGTGCAAAATAATTGACGTTATTTGCTTTTTTAAGCATGATCTACAGAGCAGCTTAATATGCTAGCATGAAGCTGTGGATTCATTTTCAGTGGGCTTTACCTGTACATCAATACCCAGCTGGAGAATGTTCATTCTCTTATCAGGGTAAAATGCACACTTTGCTAATTCTCTAACAAACAATAAAATTATGTTTTGCCCTAAACTACCCACTGCAGGGACTATCAGCCTACCAGGAGGATTCCACACATTCTTGTGAATCTTTTTAATTGCATAAAACACAGCATCAGTGGGATTAGTGGAATATTTAATGTTACTGTAATTGTTGATCTCAGAGCACAACAGATCACTCCACAACCACTTTGTCCTCAATGAGACAACTGACTTGTACTAAGGCATCAAAGTGTGTGTGTGTGTGTGTGTGTGCGTGTATGTGTGGGGTCTATATCATATCATTGAAGCATGACATCATCGAATGGCATTTGAATGGCATTTTGTCGAACATGCCATTCGTTGAACTGTTCTGACTGAGATCGCATTATGGTAGGGAACAGGAAATTTGCCCTTTCCCCCATTGTAGTGTGGTCTTGGAGTTGGTACATATAATTAGCGTGGGGTGATGGGGGGATTCGATGAATGGCATTTCCAATGAAATGCCTTTTGGTGATGTCATCCTTCGATGATATGACAGACCCATGTGTGTGTGTGTGTGTGTGTGTGTGTGTGTGTGTGAGAGAGTTGACAAGAAATATTTACATAACTTATATTTTGGATGTAAAATACTTCCTCTAACAACAATTACATATGCAACAGTACCTTTGAAACGTTAGGTGGAGGAACTTTTCTACATCACAAATATAAAAAGTATATAGTAATAAATAAAAATAAAACAATTTAATAGACAGCAAGTTTTTAAGCCCAACAGTGCCCTCCAGGGTGTGTGTTATTGGAGAAATAATAACCTTCTAGGGGTATGGAGTCCTTGCAACTGTGGCATTAGGCCTCACAACATCCCTGGGTAAGTGTAATTTCCACAATAAGACATAGCATATTGGCATTATTGCTTGCATAGTATCTTCAAAGATTTCATTCATAAGTGAGAATCATGATATAAAAAATTCAGGTGAAGTAGTTTCAAAAGTGCAGACTATACAATGGCGAGAAACATTTTTAGGCTAACCTTAGATGCCAGAAATCTATTTCCATATAGCACATTCATTTGATTAAAGGGCAGTGCCACCACTTTTCGGTGAAGGGCCCTACTCTTCCTTTGTTCTGTCTCTGATGCACTTTCATCTCATACACATTTCCAGGTTTCATCAAAAGTAGTTTTGGCAGAAACAAGTTACTGCCATAGGTGCCCCATTTACTTCATCAAATGCTAACATATTTATGTATGAATTTGAAAAGAGTTTTATGCATAATGGATTTATTATGTCTCAAAATGTAGTAATATATGCATATTATACAGATGACTTGTTACTTTTGTGCAAGGGGAACTAAAGCTGATGCAGAAAAGACCGATTAACAAGGCATGGGGCATCAAGTTACTCATAAAGCCATGAATACATCTGATGATTTTTATTTATTTATTTTTGTTTTGATTTAACAACTTAAGGTAGTGTGGGTAACATGAAGCAAAATAAGTTATTGTAGAAAGAAACTATGGTACCCCTTTATACAAACTGGTCAAAGACACCATCCAGTGGTTCTTTACAGACTCTGTAGAAATATTATAAACCTTAGCACCCATGATGTTTAATATCTTCCTTTGTGTAAAGGTAGAACATTTCATGAGTCCATTAGAGTGACTAAGACACTCTTGGAACATCATTCTACCATGGAAGCCTTTCACATAGTTGCAGGTATGCTTTAGTGTAAAAGGCTGCACACGTACTATACTGCTAACCACAAGTCTGGTATGATCATAAATGTCAGTGTCTGCCCCCTTGGTAGTGCAAATTACACATACATCTAGCAGATTAGTATCTGATGTCATGAATTCACAAAACAGATAGTTGGCAGATATGTATCACAATTAATGAATGTCAAACTCTGATGCTGTCTATGAAAATCAATGAGAAGCAGACATTAGAAGAATCCTGCAGAATCCCACAAAAAAAAAATACTACAACTTTACCAAGGACAAACGTAAAGCCCTGAAACATGTAAGCAAAGATAAAACCAGAAGAATCATGAAAGCTGACAAAGGTGGGTGCAGTCTAGTCACTGACACCTCAGCTTATAACCTCAAGAACCTTGAAATGGTCAAGAATCACTCCATTACAAAATCAGCAACCTCAATAAAATTAAACTTGCTTTCGAAGAACTACTCACCGAGATCACCAACTTTCACAAAGAAGGACTGATTAGTAAAAATCTGCTTCAGTTCCTCACAGTTGAACACCCAAAATTCCCCAGCTTTTTCAGAATCCACAAACCACACAAAAATGCCATTGATCCACCCTACAGACCAGTTATTGTAAGTGGGGAGTGCATTCCAGAACCCATATCAATATATCTTGATGTCCAGATCAGACCTCTTTCAGAGAACAAGGAATCCTTCATCCTTGACACATTGGACCTGTGGAGAAAACTTTGGGGCCTCAAGATCAACAAACATGCTTGATTAGTCACAATAGACATAGAAGCACTTTACACTGTATTACCCCACAATTACTGCATTGATGCTGTTATTGAAGCTTACCAAAAATAATGGCCTGCTTTAGCCAAAGAACTGGAGACCATCAGCAGATTACTGCACATACTCCTCAACAACAATTACTTCAGATTTGGGGACCATTTCTTTTGCTAAACCAGAAGAATAGCTATTGGTGCAGCTATGGCACCAAGCCTGGCAAATACAGCACTTGGAAAATGGGAAGAAGAAAACATCTACATCCCTCCCCCTACTGTAAACACGTTTTGTTACTAAAAATACATTGATGATACCCTAATCATTTGGAACAGTGATCTCCAAAAACTGGAAGAATTTTATGACTACATAGGAAAGAGCACCAACTTTCTTAAGTTCACTGCATCCTACATCCAAACTTCCGTCCATTTCCTCGATATTGCCATCACAAAACCTTCAATAGAAGGTGACTTGTTGAACAATCTTTACCAGAAACCAGCAACAGTAAACCTACTACTCCACAGAAACAGTATGCACCCGTTTAGAACCAAGACAAATTTCATGAAGTTGTAAGGTCTCAGAATAGCCAGGGTCACTAAGCAACTTTCCTCTTTCACTAGAAACATCGTCCAACCAGAAAAACGATTTTCTATCTAGAGGCTACAACAGAAAGCTAATAACAGAAATCTTTGACCCTATCATCAAAAACAAACATAAGAATGTAGATCTATTAACTTCGGGAAACACCACGTCATGCCACATCCAAAGACTAATACAACAAAAAAAAGAAGACAAAAAATGGAGCACCAGCATAACTTTAACTTTTTCATCTGAGTGCCATGAACTTGGGAAGGCAATACTGGACAACTGGTGCATCATAAAACAAGATACTCCCAACTAGATCAAGCTTCACCACCCGCAGAAGCAAAAACACCCATGACCTCATTGAAAACAGCAACCAAGACCCCATTAGCAGCCTGATCCAACAACCACCATATACTTACCCTTACAGCCACCAAGTCTGCACCTACTGTAAATATATGTTCTGTAAAGCATCTTTCTACTGCCCAGACAACAGAAAGACTTTTAACATCCCCTGGATTGGCAATTGAAGCACAGCCAAAGTAGTATACAAAACCCAGTACCATCACTGCAATGCTTTCTACGTGGGCAAAACAATTAACAAATTAAAAATCAGGAAGGCCGGGCAATACTCTGATGTATGGCCTGCAGTAAACTCCAACCCAATGGCAAAACATGCTAGAGAGAAACCTGGTCACAAAATGTTTCATTTTCTCATCATAGACGAGATCATCAATGAACCATTTCAAGGAAATACAAATGACAGATTTAAGAAGGAGCTTGAATGGCACATCTGTCTGATGGTGAACAACCCCCCAGGACTTAGTAATACCACAATCTCTGTTGTCTGTATTTTAAACCTTAGAAAGGTGAACCACCACAATTATTACTAAATCAACTTACTTTCATACTCTGTGCTGTTTTTTTCCCCCTCCATTTTACATCCCTAATATCTTGCCTGTTAACTTTGATCAAAACATCTATGATACCACTACATGTTTGTAATCACTGTACTACAACATCTTATCATTCCTCACTTGTGTAACTTAAGACACACATCTGTCCTTTCCACCCACTTGCACCTCCATTGGTTAACTTTTATTTTTAATATATTTTTATAGGAATTTATACTTGCTGATCCTATGCGGTATTGCTCTTCCCTTCATTTTCTCACTCTTTAAAGACAGACTATCTTCATAGCAGCTCTATCGTATATTACCTGGTATTTCATCTCTGTCCTTTAATAATGTCACACTCGAGCTTGAAAAATATCAGCTTTAAACCCCAGCAAAAGTACCTGCTCTAATCTTAACCAGCAGCTCACTTCAACTCCTTTAAAGCTACAATTTCCCAGATCTATTTCCCCGAATGTTTATCTATTTTTCTCCTTCATAAGTTGTATTTTTATTTTTGTCCCCACAAGAAATTTTCAGGCAGACTGAGCACAGACGGCTTTAGTTCTTTTTTATTTTTGAGTTGCAGCTATACAGATTACATTCCTCTAATGTTTTGTTTTTAAAAATCAGCAGCAGACTTGTAATTTGAACAAACCGAGCCACACTTATCAGCCTGGAATTATTTTTAAATTCACTTTACAAATAAAGAATTTTAAGCACGATGTGTGTGATACTTTGACAAGGAAATAATTTATTCTGTGGAATTAACAAAAGCTGAATGCCTGGGAGAAGGCTAGTGCTGTAAAGACTATCTTTTTTTATTTCCCAGTGCCCTTCAGTCTGGTCATCAGCTGTTCGTTCTTGCCCATGTACCCTCTCCAAGGAGGGAATGGACTGGAAAATCCTTGGTACTGCTGGTATTATCTGCAGTTAAGGCCATCGTTGGCTACTATTTAAGAGGAGGTACAGAGCTGAGCCAGAGCTAGGAGCACCATGTAAGGTTTTGCCAAGCCCTTTGCTTAGTGTCCTCACATTACTGAAGCTGAATTGGTAATGCTGCATGTCTTGTAAGGATGTACCTGCCCTAGGCTCTACAGTGTCCATGCCATCTCAGCCCTCTTGTATGTCCTAATCAGCAATCTCTCCAAGTACTTGTCTCTAGTGGAGCTCAAGGAAAGATCTGTTCTCACCAGCAAGCTACCTCCCCCCACCCCAAAGTGGGCAGACCCATCTTCCCTGCCAAGTTAGTCTGATGCCTATGTCAGTAAATGCTTTCCTGTTGCCTGGATCACAGTCTGGGTTTTTTTCTCCCCCCCTTTCTCTTTCCCTAGACCATCAGAGCCTGGCATAGGTGTAAAGACTAGATCATGCATTTTGGGTTTCTCAGATGGAAATATAAATGCTTAGTTTACTTTAAACAATTAAAAAATGCAAAAATAATATGCATGTATGTATGTATGTATGTATGTATGTATGTATGTAGGTATTTATTTATTTATTTATTTACTGGCATTTGTTTACCAGGATAGCCCACTGGGCCAGTAAGAGCTAATTTTCAGTGGAGGGCTGGGGAGAAAAGCTCCACAATAAAAATGTACATAAAGACATATTTAGCAATTACATTTATTTATTTATTTACATTTGTCAACCAGTAATGTCCAACTGGGCTGTGTAGCCCATTTTCAGCAGAGACCTGGGGAGAAAATCTCAGAACAAAAAGAACATAGAGACAAGAAAGTAAATACAATAATTATAGGATTAGATAGACAGTGTAGTGGGATTCAAAATTATATAACTGACATAATATATATCTTGTATTAAAGCAGAATACAAAAACTTGCAAGAATTACAAAAAACTGAAATAAAATAAGTGCTTTTTTTTTTTACAGAAGAACTAGAGGGGAGAGTAATTCATAGGAGAGCAGGAGAATAAAGGTTAGAGAGTATATACTCTGTTATAAGTAGTATAAGTAACAGCAGATAGTAAGAATTAGCCTAGGACTGTACAAGAGCATAGCGGTGTTTATTAAAGTGTTCTTTTAGTTGTAGTTTGAACTTGTGATTGGGTCTTTTAGAATGTATTGGGGAGCGAGTTCCAGGTTTTAGCTATTTTGTTTGAGTAGAGGGAATCTCCATAGAACTTATAAGATTTAGTTACCTTTAGAATTAATTTGTCAGATTACAAATTGATTTCTCAATTACATAATGCAAATGTAGAACAAAATATCGAACAAATGTCAAATTGTTACAATTGTTACCGGCTGTTACAATGTTATGAGAAAGATAATGAAAAGTATAGAATTATATAAACTACTGCCAAAGAAAAGCTATTGTTCTAACAGGGCACTTTGTCAGATAGTGATTAATTAAGAAGAGCAGTAGGGTGGAGAGGTGCAATGGGTGTTAAGAGTATGTTCAGGAAGTAAAGGAGTTAGGATTTAAGGGCTGGGGGCTTGACGCATGTGCAGTTCCAGGATGAGGAAAGGTGCACATGTAAAGAGGTTTAGAAGGATGTTTAGGTTTGGTTAGTTCTAATTGTTAATGGAAGGGCATTCCAGGCTCTAGCTACAGTATAGGAGTATAGAAGCTCACTGGCAGGTAGTTTGGGTTTGTGGACCAGCAAAAGTTGTTGATTTTCAGATATGAGAAATCTATTGGATAGATAGTGGCTAAATAGTGAACTAAGGGCAGGACAGAGAAAAGGTTTGCAGATTATTTTATGTGCAGTTGTCAATTGCAGATAAGTGAGATAGTGAGGGAGCACAAGAAAATTAAAGGAGTGTAGGGATGTACAGTGGTGGGCAGAATGTTTAGCTTTTGTAGCAAACTTGCAAATTTGTTGTAGCATCTCACAAGCTTAGTTTTTAGAGAGGATTGAATGTTAGTGAATAATGGTGCACCATAGATGAGAGAGGGTAGTAAGTAAGTGTTAGCAAGGGTTTGTTTAGTGGAAGAGTTAAGAAAGGGTTTGTGCTGATAGAGGATGCCTAGTTTCTGATGTGCTTTGCTAATATTGTGTTGTACGTGTAAGTCAAATTTTAAATGTTCATCTATTATTACTACCAGTAATTTGGTATGAGTAACATGTTCAATTATTGTGTTTTGAGACTGGATGATGAAATGGGCCTTGTTTAGGGGAGTTTTATTCTTTGGGGTAAAAAGGAGTAGCTTGGTTTTGTGCGGATTAAGTGCCAGTTGATTGTTTCAGAACCAGGTTTCAATAGGGGAAGGGCCTGCTAAGTGATTTGTTGTAGAAGTATATGGAATCAGTGGAACAGGTAATAGCAGAGTCATCTGTATACTGAATGAGAGAGCCCTGACTGGATGAAGACTGAAGGTTATTAATAAAGATATTAAATAGGAGGGGACCGAGTATGGAGCCTTGGGGGACACCAGTAGGGTTGTGAAGATATGAAGAGAGGGAGCTTTTCCATTTAATTTACTGTTGTCTGTCCGATAAGTAACTTGAGAACCAGTTAATAGTGGAGGGGATACACCAATGTTTGAGAGTTGTTGTAGAAGTAGTGGATGTGAGACTGTATCAAAACCTTTTGATAAGTCTAGAAATAGGGAACCGATTATTTAAAGTATCCAAGAAAGATATCAAGGCATAGTACTGTGACCTGGTCTGAAACTGTGCTGTGTAGGGGATAGAATTTGGTTATTAAGGAGAAAGTTGAGAAGTTGGGTGTGAATACATCTTTCAAGAAACTTAGAGATGGGGAGTAAATGGCTATAGGATGAAAATTGGAGATATCAGTAGAGCTGCTACCTTTGTGAAGAGGTAGAATGTGTGCCTTTTTCCACACTATTGGAATATAGGATTCAATGATGGATCTGCTGATGAGAATGCTAAAGGGATAGGCAATGGCTTCAGCTGTTAATTTTAGCTATTCTGTAGGCAGGTTATCAGCTGCAATGGAGATGGGTATGAGTTTGAGAAGTAGTTGTTTTATGGTTTTGGTTGGAGCTGCTTTAAGGGTGAAAGTGGGTGTGGGTAAGGTAGTTGTTTCGGTTTACTATCAAAAGTGCGAACGACACTACATCGACCGTCATATACTCGAACATGGAAGGTTGTTATCAGTAATGTCGAAGACAAAATAATCAATATAGGAATGGTTTTAACATGGGTCGAGGTAGGGGAGATGTTTGTAGTTCGCCACTAAGCCAGTCCTCTCCCACTCACCCTCATTCCACTGCAACCTCTTACAATTCTTGTGAAACAATGGTTTACTATCAAAATTGTGAACGGCACTACGTCGACCGTCATATACTCGAACATGGAAGGTCGTAATCGGTAATGTCAAAGACAAAATAATCAATCTAGGAATGGTTTAACATGGGTCGAGGTAGGTGTTCAGTATTATTCCGACATTATAATTAGAAGTATTTGAGGATGAGCTGCTGTGAGGATGGGGAAAGTTAGCAGAAAAGTCTGATACACTGTTGATAATGTGAGAGTTAAAGAGACTAGCTATTTGTGAAGGAGCTTTATTGGGGTATGGGCATGGATTGTTTTTAGTACCAGGGTTTAGGAGTGAAGAAACTGATGTGTAAAAATGTTGGAGGTTCTGCTTGTGATTTGGTATGAAGTTTTAGGTAGCACTCTTTTTTATCTTTGGTTTTTAATCTGGTTGTGGAGTTTCTTGAAATTCATCAGGTCTGAAGGGTTTTTATTTTTTGGCCATTGTTTCCATGTTTTATCTCTAGTTAGTGTTAGTTCCTTAGTTGGCTTGCTTAACCATGGAACATGGTTGGTTTTAATTCTTTTTACCTGAGGAGGTGTGACACTGTTTAGGTTTCTAGGAATGTTGTTTTAAAGTAATTCACTGCATCATCTAGAGGAAGAGTTTTCAGGATGTTCCATTTCAAGTTTTTTAAAATATTGATAAATATCTGTGGTTTGAAGTTGGCTAGATTCTGTATTTGTAATTATGCTCCTTTTGTACGGTGGGAACAGTTCCATGAATAAAGGTAGGAAGATGGTCACTGAGTGCATTTGGCAGAGTACCTGCTGCAGAGATTTTACTTGGATCAGTAACCAATATCCAGTTTATGATGGAACCTTTACTATTATTCTTGTTGGACCTCGTTGGACTAGTGATAAGTTGGGTGGCTTGAAATAGGTTGATGTTAGAGGTAGGACAATTAGAGCAGAAGTTTAGCCAGTTAATGTCGACATCTCCCCGAATGATGGTCTCATTTTTGACTGCATCAGAGATCCAGGCAGAATAGGTATATAATTGTTGGAGATATATATATATATATATATATATATATATATATATATATATATATATATATATATATATATATATATATATATAAACTACGATACACATTCTTTTAGTTTTAAAAAATAAATTAGGATTTCTGCATTGGCGAACTGTGGAATAGTGTTTGAGTATGAGGTTATATTATAGGTATTAGGGAAAAGAAGTGCTATACTGCCTCCTTTTATGTGGTTTATCTAACCTTATGGAATTGAAGCCTGGAAGAGAAGCTTGGAGTCTTTTATGTCAGGTTTGAGCCAGGTCTTGGTAGCAGTGATGATATCTGGTTTATTGTGGGATAACCAGGCATGAAAATCAGTGATTGCATTGCAAATATTTTGGAAATTTAGTGTGACAATATTTAAGGATTTATAGTAGTTAGGTGGGTTGGATAGGGAGGAAATGGGTCCTGGATTAGGATGAATATCACTACATGGGAGTAAATATGTAATATAGGAGAGTAAAAGAAAGGTAATTGGTTTGTTTTTAATGTTCTAAATAGCATATGGTTGTATAGAGAGTGTGCTGTAGAAGAAGAAGAATTATTAATTTTGGAAAAAGTAGTGGACTCATTGGAACTAGGGTAGGAGATATATCAGATAAGCTTTCTGATGGCATAGTTTTGAAGGATGTGACAGATGTAGCTTGAAATAGAGAGGAAATAGATTTGGGAGCTGTATGATTTAACAGTAGAAAGAGAAACAGGGTTAAATAAGAGAAAAACAATATATTTATACATGTGAGAGACATTAGGGCAGGAGGTGGCTCTAGTCAGATAATTGGCTGTCAGTTAGAAGGAGACAAGTGTTACAAAGTAGTAGAGTGTTGTAGAAAAAGTAAGGGGAGTGCAAAATAAAGAAATGAGAGGAGTGGTGGTAGACTTCCTCAAGTGATGTAGAATAAGATATAGAGAAGTAGTAGATGAGGTCACAAGGTAATAGGATGAAAGTTATGAGAGGAGCAGGATTAGTTAGAGGTTAAGCATGAGTGAGGGTTATTTGGTTACAGATTAGAGATGATTGCTAGTGAAGAGTCCTTTGTAGCAGAGTTTGGGTTGTGGTAAGAGATTAGGAGTGGTGGGAGGGAAATGAAAGAGGGTAGTAGACAAATATTGATAAAGGAGTAGCTGGGGTGGGGTTAAGAGGAAATTGTTGTGATGGGGATTGGTTGGTTTAGTGAGAGTGGGAGGAGTTAGGTGTTATAAGTTTAGGAGTAGTGGGGCTGGATGGGAATTGAGGGTAGGGTAGGGTAAGGGAGTGAACCCAAGCATAGCGAGGGTGAACAGAGTGGGCAGCACCTGGCCTGTGAGAGTTTGTGAGTGGTGGAGCTAGTTTACTCAATATACTTATTTGCAGAAATGAACACCCAAGGTGGTAGGTGTCAGCATGCAGAAGGCTACAACAATGGATTACTCTACAAACAGTTTCAATTGAGATTGTTATAGTGTAGGAAACATAGAGGCTACTATGCTGAATAATTCCTGCAGTGCAACAAGAAATTGAAGCAGTAATGATTTGCTTAGCATGCACACAATAGCTAGTATGGGGAATATATCAGAGAAAAAGAGGAAACCATGGTAAATGGAGGTTAAACAGCTAAGTGGCACTTGATTATAAAGGAATGAGGGTCAGGAATTACAGTGGCAAGGAGAGGAAAATAAGGGAAAGCCAACGTCTGTGGAATCCCGTTATGCCATCCTTAACAGAAAAGCACTATGCAAGTCCTATGCCTATGTTACTTTTGCTAACACAGTAGGTAAGGTATTGCAGTGTTCCACTGGTGCAATTAAGCATAAGAATAGTTCAGATATGCTATTAAAAATGTGGAACACACATTCGCTCTTAATGGTATAATTATCCCGTGAACCAACTTATGTAAAAGGTCTTGCTTTGGGTCGGACTACTTGTCGCTGGCTTCAGTGGATGAGCAGGTACTGATGAGTGAATTGGGCAGTATTTTTTATGTCCGGAATAAAATTTAGAGAACAACAAGAATGAGAACAGAATAATTAGAAAAGAACAGTAGGAAAATCAAATGAATACCACTGAAGAATGCTCCAAAACCACAGAGTAAAAGTCAGAAAGCGCTATCTTTTTTCTGACTTTAATTAGAAAAGAATGCTAGAAGTAAAATGGAACAGGTATACACACAATATGTCAGAAAGCTAAGTTAAAAAAACTGCAGTTATAATTAAAAATCTACAGAAATAACAGTAGCGCATCCTAGGCTGTTCTGAGAAACAAGACTAACTAGAGGGAACAGTTATCTAACTGCACTTAGTTTATTCGGACCAGGGATTCTGATGAGGAAAGGCTAAGCTGATTCAACACACATTAGAGTGCGAGTAGATTCAGTATGCTTTAGCAAGGGAATTCAGTGGTGAAGGGATAAGCTAACTGGCACTCATTAATGTGCGAGGTGAGACAGGCACCAATGACTGCAATATACTAAGTATTTAAAAGATTCATAGGTTCATAGGTAGGTATTAGGCTATCGGCCCCAGGGCCTATAGAAGCCTAGCCAAAAAGGTACCCTGGCTTTCGCCTTACAAGAAAATTATTTTCCTGTGCCCCTGTCTAGCGGAACCACAGAGGTGATCCCCGGGGTGAATTTCCTATTTCCCACCCAATCAAGATTTTTTTTGAAGAGTGTTAATGAGGAGCTTTGTTTGATATAGATAGGTAGTTTGTTCCAGAGTATGGGAAGTCTCTGGGACAGGAATCTATCCCTCCAGCATGTTCTGTTTACTGTGGTGACAAGGTTTAGGTCCCTAGAGCGTTTTCACTTTTACACTAAGACAGGGGGTGAGCACAGTAGAAGAAAAGTCACTTTATGAATTAACGCAGAAGTTTCATTAATCTTTCCTTGCAGGATAGCTGTAGGAGTGTTATACCAAAAGCTTCTAATGTAGTCCTAATGCTACATCCTGAGCCTTTGCAAACAAGATCAAGGTGTGATGCCATAAACCAAATAAATGTCAGTATCTCATAAAGCATAAATCCTAATTACAAATATGTAAAAATTCTGTCAGCGCTCTCAGAGTTCTCATAATGGCTGCAGATAATATGTATTGCAACTTGAATGATGGGAACATTGCAACATCTGTTCATAGATGACCAGTGCCTTTGAAACCATGAATCATACCATACTTCTAAACAGCCTAGCTAAACTCACCTTTGGCATTAATATTGCTCACTGGCTCCAGAACTATCTACAAAATAGATCTGTCCAAGTATGTTACAATAATGTCATCTACTGGCTTTCTAAACAGAGGAGAAATTCTTATTCTCAAACTGGTTATTTATGCAGACAATATACTTCTTTTACAATCCAGAAATAACTATTCATAATCACAAAACAAGCTCCAGCCGGACTTTATCAAGCTGTGCAACTGGAATTATTTTATTTGTTTTATTTTTATTTTCTGTTTTATAACGGAGTAAGTTTGTTGGTCTGCCTACCCTTTTCAGTCATGACCCGAGAACAAGTGTATAAATAGGAAAAGAAATTAATCTATACTTTATAATGATAATTAATACAATTACTTAGTAATTTATATACAAACATCAGAAATCACACTGATGCAGGTGTTTACAAAGAGCAATACAGTGATTATGTATGACAAGAAGGATAAGAGTTCATACAGTATTACAGTAGGAAACTTTACAATGGAGCAAGAATTTCCATAGTTACAGTATATACACAGATTATTAGACCAGGTTTACATTCACTGAAACTGCTAGTCAGCCACAGGGAAACTAATGTAATGATCTTTGCATCTTCAGATAAATTACCTGATAAGCCTCCTATTCATATTAATGACTGCAAAGGTAAGACTATTCCTATCGCCACTGAGCACAAGTATGTATAGCTTATCCTTGACCCATCTCTAAAATTTACTACACATCCTGACTTTATAACCAGCAAGGTATTAACTCATCTTAAATCTTGATCTTGCTTAACCCAAAAGCCTGCTTAGCTATTTTTAAGAATGTACTAATCCCGTAGCCTGAATACAGGCTGTCTTTACTAGTCTTACACTTAGTATACAGTCCTAAAAAAATATAAACAGTAGTGAACACAATTTGTGAATTTATTCTTCTGGCTGAGCCTTTACTCCACAACTGCACTGTATTTAAAAATGCCAAATGGCTTTCTGCCACTGATGGGGCTACCTTTCTCTAAAGCACACTAATATGGAAAGTCCTAAACCAAGACTACTGTCTACCTCTATAAAGGAACCTTCCTATTCTCAACAGCTCATATGATCTGAGAGGCTCTCAGGGTAATTCTCTAACACTCTAACATACCCAGGATTCAAACCTGCAGTAGAAGAAAGAGCTTTCTCTAGATTGGGACCTGCTACCCAGAACCACTTGCCCTGAAAATTCAAAACCACAAATCCATAAATGACTTCAAGAAAATACTTAACAAAAAAAAAAAAAAAAAAAAAAAAAAAAAACACCTAATTTTTGAATATTCCTGAAACTGCTTTAGAGACAATGGCTGACAACTAATAATTATTTTTTTTGCCATAATATTATTGTGTTAATCATTCTGCTGCTGCTAATTATCAAACCGATGTTATGAAAATAATGTGCTAATGTAACTTGTTTACTATTGCAAATACCATTGTCTTATGTGATGTTGTAAATACTGTATATGCAACAATGCTACTGTTTAACTGTCTTCTATTATTTTATGCTGTATGAGCTCAGGTCATGAATGAAAATTGTGAAGTGACCAGTGATCTCACCCAGTCGTGAAATAGTAATAAATAAATAAACAAATAAGCATGATTCTGCTCCCCATAAACTGTCCATCCATGGCATTAACAATCATATCCAAAGTCATTTTATTCCCATAAATAGCTTTGTAAAGAAAACAACACATTAGTAGAAGATTTGTCCATTATGATTCCATCATTCACATGATACTATGCAGTTCTTTGTACCATACATTGTTTTGGAATATTAACAATATTTTCATAAACAGATCAATCTAATTCCACAATGGTATATGTTACGTGTTCTTTGGCTTAGAAAGTTTTGCCTGTCATGTTATACACTCTTGCATGATGCCATGATTTTTGTATGCTACTCAGGTTTTAAAATATTGACAACAGCATGGCACTTATGTATTCCTTTATAAGTAGGAAATATGATTCTCGATATATCATAAACCGGGCATGCTACACTTAGGCCAGGATTCATAGACCTGTTTCATGGTGGTGGTCAACTTGTACTGGGTAGAAAAACAAGGTTGCGGTGCAAACTCTGCATGAATAACTAAGAAGGGATGCACTATATAAATAAGCCTAATGTTACAATGTAATGAGGTAGAAGAGACCTGAAGGAAAACTATGTGAAGCAGATGAACCTTGTCTGGAGTGTATGAAGAAGGGCAATAAAGTGATCTCATGCTTCATTGTACAAATCTAGTGAAATATGTATGAGAGATATAGCAGATAGTACAAGATGCAACCATTGGTGGCAGACTGCTGGTGAATACCACAAAGAAAAAAGTAGGAGATGTGATGGACCAGTCATTGGATGCTCAGCAAGCTGGAGACCTTATTAGTTCAATTAAACGAATGGTAGGGGGGAATAAAAGAAATTAAGAAAAGAGGGAATGTGATCATAGAAACACACAGCTATAATATAGTAAAGTAACGGAGGATTAGAGGAAGGTAGAGTTTTTGTTTTTTTGCAAAGAAAAGCTTTAATTTTATGTATATGGAAAGTGAAGGGAAGAAGAAAGAGTGAAAAGTATGATGGGAATCAAAACAGGGGATGGTAGACAGGAGAGGCGATTCTTGACTTTCTGAGAGTGGCATTAGTTTGAGGAAGTAGGTGGTGATGCTGCTTAAGGGTGGCCAGTGACATGGGCCATGCCCACTTCTGGATGCCTGATGATATCAGCCAGTAAGTCAAATGAGTCCAATACCCACTCCACTACAAGAGGGACTGATGTATCTTTCAGTCAACCACTGCCTCCACTACATGGTCCAGTGCCTGTTGAGCTGGGCCAAGCAGTTGGGAAGGGCTATCTGACAGAGATGTACCAGAACACTGAATAGTCACTCCCACTCCACTCAGCTGCCTCAGCCAAAACATCTGGAGTAGCAGTGGGCCATAGCTGACGTGACCACAGCTAAAATAAACTAAAGTGACCTTTGGAAGAGAGACAAAAAAGAAATAGTATAATTAGTGATGAGGACCTATAACCACAACAGCATACTGTATACAGGTGTGGAAATAAGATTCCACTACTCCTGCTGTGTCGCTTCCTATGGCAGCTGGTAGTGTTCCTTTCTCTCTCTCTCTGTCTCTCAGTCTCTGTCATCACACAGAACATAACATACAGGTATTACTGAGAGTCAGACTACAGTGCAGAGCTACAGCTCTACATATATGTATGGACACGCAGTGGCCTAGGATGATGCTCACAGCTGCAGTCAGTTACTATACCTTGGTGTGACTGTTTAGTGATGCAGAAGCAGCCCATGGTGCCCACAACAGGTAGGTACAATGGAGAAGAGGTTGATGCAGTACCTGAGGTACATGCAATGAAGCTGAAGCATGAAATGATGGACACCTTTCCCCAGGGACTCTGCCATGTGCCATATCCCTCAAAACACACAGTACCACAATGACATATCTGCCAGTGAAAACAAATGCAACATACATGGTACTCACAACACTCAACTAGGTATATCCTGGAGTGTGCCAGAGGAAAAGCAATTCTACTAGGAGCAGAGTTGTGATAGACAATAATAAATGGTTATTAACAGCAGTGTGATGCACAGAAATGCCAAAGACTATACCGTTTGGGGGTATTCCTGCCTTATTTCTGCTTTCCAGATTCAGAGATCTTCAGGGCAGCAGAAGCACAAGTCACCTTCCTGTGATCCACCTCTTCTGACTGGTAGCTGACCACTCCTCAGCTGTGCAGACAATCATGCATCCTTGTGTTCCTAGGCTTCTCTGCATAAGATGATGCCTGTGACCATTACCATCCTCCCTCCTATGTGGTAACAGTGAAGGTGTCTGATGATTAGTGTGGCTTGATCAAACACTACCCAACATTACCTTTAAAACACACTGCATGTTCTAGTGGAGCAACGCACTGCCACTGTATACTTGTCAGAGCCCAAAGAGGTAGGCTAGACACTGAAACTTCACCAGTACTGCTGTATACTGTGATTAATGATTTACAGAGTGTGTGGTGTGGCTGGAAGTTGCTGTCCATCACCATTACTATTACACAGGTGGATGATGTGCTTCTGTTTGAGATAACTTCTGCTTCAGTGGATATGAAGAGTCTCAGAGATGATCTCTGGGCTGCATGGTCTCTGATGATCATATTATGAAGTGTGAAACATACTGTTTACAGTTAAAAAGCTGTGGCAGTGTCATACTGAAGTGCATCCTAGACATGTCTACGCAACAGAACTGTATTTTCAGCAGGCTATACATACTTTACAATATCTCTGGTTTGTCTGTGGGCAGTGCTATACTGCTGTTAAGGTATTGTTTGCATTCTCCATATAGCTGTTATCAAGCAGGGCTGTAGTAGGTAACCTCCATTACATGCAATACAGTAAAGACTTACAAGGAGGAAGGGGTAATTAGAAACATGGGTGCGCAATCCATGTGGCTTTCATAAATGGGTGGACTGGTGTGCCTACACCTACCTACAAGGTGCTGTATGGGATGTCACCACACAGGAAGTGATGACACAGCTGCATGTATGCCATATATGGGAACAATGGGCACTGCCAGGGTGCTGTGCAGACCATGACTTAAAAATGCTTTGCATTGCACACTACATAGCAGTTGATGGAATGATAGCCCTTCCTGTTGATGCAGTATTGTTCTTGGACACCAGGTGAGCCTTCATTTCTGCATAGGTGCAATATGTAGCTCTCAGGAGTTTGGGGAGGTGGGTGACATTGTAAAAAAGCATCTGTAGTGCTGGCTCTCTCCCCTGCCATGTTGGAAAACCAGATGTGTTCATTGATATGGTAGCAATGTGCTGAGGGATGTGCTGAGTATTTTACAGGCAGAGGTCTATGAGATACCCATGTGTCCCCAGTTTGTCTCTGAGAGGTCCCTTTGGCTAGAATGGTGAGAGTTACATATCCCTTGGTATCAACTGATTTAGGACATCCAGGCATTCATGCTGTTTCAGTATGTGCACCATACACGTCAACAATTGTCTGTATATTATCTCTATATACTTTAAAGCACTCCAGTATCTGCTAGTTTATCACCTTATGCAATGTCACACTCTCTTGGTAGCACATGAGTAAGTGCATATGGTCACATTGCTTCCCTGAGTGACACTAGCTAAGCTAATTAAATATTGCTGCAAAATGGCTACAAGTGCCAGACCTCTCAACCTCTTAGAGCAAAAAATCTGGACAAAGCCATAAATAAAAGTTGAGCAAAGGCCCAAAAATAAGGACAATTTTTAAATATCACTCTTACAGACTTAGAAAATTGATAGAATAACAAGATTTGCATTAGCATGAATTTTTATGAAGGGTATGAAGTCTGAAACTCAATTGTCTGTCATTATTTTCTAACTTCAGTCTTTAATGATTTGCCACTAATTTTCCAGAAAACCACAATTTTATGACACATGGACCAAAATATGATTAAACAATCTGGACATTCTGCGAAAATCTGTACAGTTGAGAAGTATGGCTACAACTGCTAGTAACATTGATCTGCTATTTATTTTAAAGTGTGTCTCTTGGAGAAAAACTTCTTGAGCCTTGTTTAGTTTAAGATACCTTAGTAGGTTGGCTCTCTTATATGGGTTGTTTAAGCCATTAATATTTAAGGATATCAAAATTAAATCCATATCAGAATTCTTTAAAGATAACAAATAATAAAGGAACTTGTATTAATAGAATCCTGTATACGTAATACTATTCCTGAATAGACAATAGAATATCAGTTGTTGTATTTCTATTTATCTCAATCCAAATAACTTTCACCATGAAAAATAAAAGTAAAGCAATTGTGTCAGGCATTTAAAAACTAGAAAAATAGTTAAATAACAAAAACATTTGCATATTTCACTCTGATATAAACTTTAATGCACCCTATACATGGAATGAGATCCATTCCTGGTCTAGCAAACTAAACTAAATCTGCTAGACTACCTATCCCAACCATCAACCTTTGTTGGTTCGAGCCCATGAAAACAAAGTAAAAAATGGAGACTACATTATAAATTAAAAGAAAAATGATAGTGATAAACAACTAATCAGATATTGATTCCAGTTAGGTTTTAGAGATGAGTTACATACACTATTATTAGAAACATTAAACATTTATACAGTAATTATTCACTAAGGAAGCAAGAGACATATTAGGATATATATAATCTGAATTTACTGCTTAATAGACTAAGGAAACATTAGCTTTATTAACAATCTAAATGATTAACCAAAATACCTAAGCATGTCATCTGTATTAGTTCTAATAAAAACTTCAAAATGGCAGAACAAATCAAAGAATCATTTAACATTTGTATTTACTTGCCCTCTGAATAAATCTTATCATGACAAACTCCCACTAAATAAAAATGTCACAAGAACTGGGTATTAGCACATAGTGAGTGTATGTCATTCCCAAAATATGTTAACATAGATTTTTAGAAATATTCCATAAGACATATTTTTCCTTAATTAACTCCTAAACTTTTGGAATAACAGATGTTTAAATAACTGACTAAAATCAATGATAAACTGGCATCAGTTAAAATGACAAAAAATAATAAAAAGCATTATTTATATAAAACTTACTATGGATAACAGGTCTTAAACGTGAATGACTCAAAGACAAAATTAAGATAGAGATCGCTGTAAATATCTTCCATAATAATAGGGTAATACTGAAACTCATAACTTGTTTGCTGTGTTATCACAAGTCATAGATATTACTGAGCTCTTTCCCTGCTAATATACTAAAAACATGACTTTATAATAACTGAAAACATGACATCTGTAATATAAATAATATCTAGGATACAATAAGGAAATCAACATATTAAATGCAAAGTAATTATAGTTCAATCAAAATTATTCATACATATATTTGCTAGGATTTAGTATGGTGTTTGAGTATCCTTACAGTTATTACCATTAGTCATAAGCATTTCCTGTAAATGTATAAGCCTATACTAAACACTTGCTAACTGCATAGGAAAGTTATTTATAAAGATCTATTTATAAAAAAACTTCAGTATATTCACTAGAAATAGTGGCTATAATTAACTATTTACAAGAAAAAATAACATTTCTGTATATATTTGATCACAAAATATAGTCACTATTATAAAAGGGAACCATGAATATGTTTGCAGACAGTGTAGCTCATAACTCTTGTAAAAGAAGCCTACTATGCTATGTTAACCAATCAGAGGCTTGACATTCACAATTAAGCTTGCATATACACATTAGATGTAATGTAATCTGATCTGCATGCATAGACTGCATGATGTCATGAGCTAAGTAAGAAAGCTTCACTTCTTAAATTTCAAACTGACATTTTCCCGCCCAGCACACTACACAGTACAGTTTCCTGACCTTACTTTAACTGTATCACAAAGTCTGCTTATTTAAAGTAACAAATGCAAAGTTTAACTGTCAGATACTTCCAATCAGTAAAATAACATCCAACGCCTATGAGAGGGAAAACAGTACTTTAACATTAAACTCTACAGGAAACATAACTTGTAACCATTTAAAACCCTTGTGCCATAAAACATACATGCATATAACTGTCAGAGAGACCCAATTTATGTCAAAAAACAGAAAACAGCTTTTTGTTCACACAGGTACCAATATATATTCTGAAACCATCAGAAGTTATAAATATTAAAAAACTAGTTAATATATACTAAATCATAGATATGCCCTGTTATCCCATGTATCCAAAACAGTTTTGATAAATTAATCTAAACAGTGACTATGCCTGTCTAATAACTCAGAAGAAGATTTAGCAGGGCAAAGGGCTATATATTATTTGAAATAAAGCATGTCATCTTACGGTCATAAAAGCAAAGATGGCTTACTGTTCAATTATATCACTCAATATGACACATTTATGTGGGACCCTAAGGAATACACAATACTTGCTCAATCTTCTTATAAAAATAAGACCAGAAGAGTAACAATTCTATGGAAAAAGACTTTCTTAAATCCCCAAATCATTTACAAACATGTAGATAATGATGGACTCATGGCCTTAGTTATACTTAAGTTTAATAATAGAATTTGGACACTGGTTAATTTATACTGTTTCCTGGGTATGGGGGTTGGACTAGCTAAGAAACACTTAGACTTTATTACAACTACTTCTAAAGGTAATATTATACTAGGAGGTGATTTCAATTGTATCACAGATATTACAGAAACTGCCAATAGGAAATCTCCGAGACTATTGTCCTCAGTCAAACAGTTAAAAAAATGGACAGAGATGTTTAAATTAAAAGATACCTTTAATGCTTTGGGACCAAATTATTTACTATTCTCACAACAGGACTATAGACATGGTACCCAAACTAGAATAGATATAATTTATATCTCACATGATCTGTATTCTAAAATCTTGACTTATTCAATACAACCTTGTCCCTTTTCAGATCATAATTCCATGTTGTTAACAATACACTTGGAATTCAATCAATTAGTTATTACTTCAAGGATTCCTTCATATATCACAAAAAATAAAGACTTTAAATCTTGGATAACTTCTGAACTTCAGCTTTTCTTAGAGATTAATTATAAACCTGAAGCAAACACAATTATGGTTTGGGATTCTCTTAAGATCTATCTATATGGTAAAACCATTAGCTGGTACAAAAATAAAATTAAAGAATGTGACTCAGAGTTACAGCAACTCCAAAATCAAATATTATCCCTTAAATCTAATAAAAACTTAATTGCTACAGATAATAATAAGAAAATAGAAGAAGCAAATAAGAAATACAATGAAATATTATCACATAAAACGAATTTAGCTATGGAAAAACTGAAATTAAATTCTTATGCTAACTCTCCTAAGCATCTTCATAACCTATCTATGAAAGTTAAGATATAATCAAAAATTAATAACATTGATAGTATCTTTCATGAAGGGAAAAGGAAAAAAGTCTTGGACATAGGGGACAGTCTGGAGGCTTTTAATTATCATTATGCAGAGCATCATAAAGATAAAATGAGTACAAATGAATGTGAGAAGCTAGAGAATATAGTTCCCAACATAACAAGAATTCCTGAGAAACTAAAGTTAGATATACAAAAACCTATTTCTTAAAAGGAAATTATAGATGGGATTAAAGGAAATAAGTCTAATAAAACACCTGGAATAGATGGCTTAATTATCAAAATTTATAGATTGCTCCCTTCTTCTGTAATCTCTCTCCTATATAAAATCTTTCTTGAAGTTAAAACATTAGCAAATATTCCTCCTTCTTGGAGATATTCTCTAATTTCCCCTATATTAAAAGAGAATAAGGACCTTAATCATTGCAACTCATATAGACCAATTTCTTTGTTGAATAATGATTATAAATTATTTATGTCATTATGGTCAATAGATTGAAAATACCCATATCTGAAATAATTAATGAAGACCAAACTGGTTTCATACATAACAGGCATACACAGGATAATATTAAAAGAGTATTAACTCTGATAGATTACCTCAATAGAGGAAACCATGAAGCATTGATAATTGGTCTAGATATTCAAAATGCCTTTGACTCCTTAAATTGAGGTTATTTATTTAAAGTCATACAGTTATTTGATTTCCCTCCCTTTTTTATAACAATGATAAAGAAAATCTATGAAAATAATCTAGCATATGTCAAATTAGGTCCCTTTACTTTCAAAGCAATCCAAATCACTAGAGGTACTAGATAAGGATGTCATGTGTCCCCTGTCCTATTTGCTCTGGCCATAGAAATACTTGCCATTTTAATATGTAATAACCCAAAGATAAGAGGTATAAATATATATGACCAATATATTTAGAAAATTATGATGTTCTGATGATGTCTTACTTACCTTACCCATCTCTAAGAAAGTGTTAGGTGAAGTAGATATAGTAACAACAAATTTCCAAATAATCTCAGGACTCTCCTTCAACAAATCTAAATAAAAATATGTATTATTAAATAAAAAAAGAACATACAGGTTCCAGTTAATCATATTATTGGAAATCAAGTTTCAACTCTAGAATATTTAGGAATAGTCCTAGGCAAGAATATAGAGGAAACCTAACAGCTTAACTATGCTAAAGCCATAGACTTAAGACAATAAGTAAATGGAATAATTTGTTTATAACATTTGATGATAGGTTACAAATGGTAAAAATGGTTTTGTTACCTAAAATATTATATATAGCACAAGCATTTATACTTCCACCAGGAAATAAAATGCTTAAAGAAATCACTTTAACTCTGATGAAATTCCTGTGGTACCCCAAAAGAAATAGAGTGGCTTATTTTTATCATATCAGAAAATGGGAACAAGGGGGTTAAAATTCCCGGAGACTGAAACTTATATAAAGGCATCTATAATTAAAATAGTGATGAATTGCATAAATCCTAGATACTCTTTATCAAAGAATGCTTTGGTAATTGATGAAGATGACAAGATATGGCACTATTTAAGTTTAAATTTACAGTATAGTACAACAAAATTAACTAAACTAACACTAAATAAACAATATTTTTGATGTGTTTAGAAAATTCATTAACACAAATTTAGATATAAAACTGTGGCATAGATTTTTAATACCATTTACTATTACAAGGGATTTCCCTGATGAAACACTTTTTGAGATTTTTGGTTGATGGGAAAATAATAACCTATTTTGTTGGTTGCAATGTATTGAAAACCAACAAGCGTTGAACACACAAAGTATATTGTCAACCTATGGCCTATCCCCTAATGACTGGTTGGTTCTTCAGAGTGTCACAGCATACACTAAGGATCTGTGTAGAATAATACATAATTCATCCTTCAAAACTGTACCAAAAATGATAAACTGGATTTTTGGAATTCTATATAATAATATCAATGTTAAGAATAAATTATCATATCTGTATAACACTTTAATTGCCTATAAGATAGCTCCTAAAGATTCTTACTGGCAATACCTAACTAAAAGGTTTCAAGTATCATTATCAGTGGAAGATAAAACAAACATTTTATTTTCGGTTAAACTAACTTCTTACTCACAATTCTGGAGGATTTTTAATTGGAAATTTCTACACAGATCATTTTTGACACCTGAGAAACTCTCAAAAGTGAACCCTTCAAACAGCACGTTATGTTGGAGATGTCATCTGTCCACTAATGCTGACTGGTGTCATATTTTTTATGACTGTACTAATATTAAACCATATTGGAATGAGATTAACACATTTATTCAAGCTATCTATACTGATATATTTGCTTTGACTAAGTCTTTAATTTTATTGAATGTTGTTAATAGTAATAATATGAAGAAAGATGACCTGTATTTGTTGTGGACAATGTTAGCAATAGCCAGAAAATGTATAGAAGATGGAACTCTAATGTAGCACCCATAATGGAGGTATTCCTATCATCACTGAAAAAATGCATACTAATGGAGAAAAGAACTAAAGAGTTAAGAACTTTTCCTAAGCCATTGGTTAATAGTCCGTGGAGGAAAGTTTTGAATTTGATTGATACCCTACAGATGGAACCAAACTCTTCCTAACTATCATAGTTTATATATTAATTTATTATTTAACTACAGATGTTTTTATCTGAATCCTTTTTGTCAGACTGAATGTAAATATTGTAAATAGTTATTGAATGTTATGAACGTATTAAATTATTGTGTTATTTCATCAAAATAAAAATAATTTGATTTAAAAAAAACATGTATCTGCTGTGATGCTACATCTTCTGGCTGATTTTTGCCTTTACACTAAGATCTTAGTGTCTACACCACTACGTGTCTGGTGATTATAAATTACATCTTCCTTTCTCTGATCTTCATTTATATCCTGTTATGTACTCTTTAGACTGCCTGCACTCCTTCTTGTTATGTACTCTTTAGGCTGCCTGCACACTTTCTTGTTATGTACTCTTTAGACTGCCTGCACTCCTTCATTTGTGCACCATTATATAGTCATTTACAATTCCCTTTTTCTATGCCATTTAGAAAGTTGCCTTATAGAGCTGCATGGCTCTATGAATCACCACTGAGCTGAATGCTGTGGATTATGGAATGACATCATGCAGCCTACTTCACAATATGAAAATGAATATGTGCCATAATTTCAGCATTAGTATTTATTTAGCATGGAGAGACATGGGTGGCGAAATAGTACTGGGATTAGCATTGCTGCCTTAAAGCACTTAGCTATCTAGTGTGGCTCCTGGCTGGTGCCTTTTGTGTGGAATCATTGTGTGCTCCTTGCACCTGAATGTGTTATTGCCAAGTGTTTCAGTTTCTTTCCGCATCCCAAAGATATGTCATTAGGTGAAATGGGAATACCCTGAAAAAACAGCAAGACTGGGTATAGTACTGTGCATGTGAATGATTTTATGCGCACATCCTGCAATGGACTGCGATCAGTTTTTGAATTAGCTTCACTTCCTTATACCCCCTCAGCATCTGGGACAGGCATCAGCAGGTATCAGCAAAGGAATGCATACATGAATGGATGGATGAAAGGTGAAGCATTTCATGGGATGCAGTTAAGTGGTATTTAAACTGAATGGACATTTAGTTTACTGTAAAAAAGATACAAATGGCAATTTTAGGTTCCAAACAATGGCCTGGATAGTCATCTCTAGGACATAAAAACAGTTTGGGCTGATACCCATCATACTGTAGCTACAATATTTAAAGAGTTAGGAACTGATTACCTTTTTAGGTATGCACAAGTAGTTTTATAGAAGGAAAAACATACACTATCTGGTTTGACTGTTTCAGTTTTTAGTAGATACAAACTAGATTGCTCAACTATCACTGGATGAGAGGAAAATAAAAGATTATACATTAGCTTGCATGTTACAAAATTATGCAGATAGATAAAAATAGCTGGAGGTTTCTTACTAATTTTGCATATATAAGGGGCATTATTGAAGATAATCCAGTACTTGTTTCCCAAAGGGGAAAAATTTAAAATAATATTTTCATAAAAATAATTTAATTAGTAAACAATCCGAGAATAGCAAAGGGATGTTGAGATGTGGTAGTTGTAAGTTTTGTCAATTTGTACTTGAAGGAAGTGGAGTGAGGATAATAGCAAGGAATTATAATATCAAGTTACAACATGCATATAATTGTAAATCTAAATTTGTAGTTTATGTTGCTTTATGTGGGCTTTGTTCTGCATTTTATACTGGCAGAATATGTACAGATTGTATAAAAGAATGAATGAACATCTAAGGGATGTAGATATTAAAGAAGACAATAATGGCTTAGCTAAGCATGTAATACAAAAACATAGTCTGGAAATAAATATGGTAAACATTCACATCAAAATTTTCAAACCCAAAGGAACCAAAACCATAACCCGGAGAGAACAAACAATGAACATGTCTACAACACCAGGGGCAAAGCCAAACAGAAGAGGTGATGTCAGCCAAAGAAACAACACTATTAACTGCGGAAAATCGTCAGTTAATACAGTTTGACCTACGAGGACAAGTAAATACAAGGAAGGTACTATTGGATAATTTGCTAATTAATGAAAATGGACAATGTTTAAACAATACACAATGTCAAATTTTACTTAATAGGGATGCTAATTTTAAAATATACAATTACACAGACATAAGAATTGAAAAAGAATGGATTGAGTTAATGTCTAAAGGTCTGTCTTTTGTGCCTGGACGTCAGATGGACGTAGCAAATATATTACTAGATCTGAAATGTTTCATTAGGAAACTGAATTTGACAATGTTATTAGGGAATTCACAAAGTATGGTTACAAATTTAAGAATCCCTAGTTTATTTAATCCACCTACCCACACTATTCTAATGTTATTTGAAAAAGTTTGTGAACTGGACATACATATGTTAAACAACAATAGTGTGAAAAAAGTGATGAATGTGGACAGAAATGAACTTAAGATGTTGAATGACTACAGACACCTTCCCATTAGAGTAATGAAACCAGATAAGGGGGGAGGACTTGTGGTCATGGATATCGACAAGTATAACTCTAAGATGAAAGCATTATTAATTGAGCCTACATGTGTAAAAATAAGTATTAATGAACTGAATGTAGCTTACAGACTAGTGACTTCTCACTTTAATAACATGTTCATCCAGTCCACAGTAGATGTCCACAAATTTAACTACATGATCACACTATACCCAAGAATACCTAGAGTATTTGGGTTACCTAAATTATGCAAAAGTATAGATAACCCCCTGATGCGCATATTGGTAGATGCAATCCAGTCTATTACATATGCAAGCGCAAAGGTAGTCGATTTAATACTCAAGAAATACATTAAAAAAGAAAAACAAATATGTTGTGATTCCTGGATGTTTTTAGAAGACCTAAACAACTTAGAATTTAATAAAAATTACAACTCTTCACCATAGACATTATAGACTTACACACCTCAATACTCCACCTAGAAGGAATTGAATGTGTGTCAGCACATATGAGGAAATTGGGGGGTACCAGAGAAGAAGTTAAACTTGTCGAAGAACTTTTGGACATTATTCTGTCTTATAGTTTTGTTTCATTTGATAATGAAATTTACCATCAGAAAATCGGGGTAGCAATGGGTTCCGCCTGTGGTGCTAGTTTTGTGAACATGGTACTAGCACACTGGGAAAATGAACACATTTTTAACAACATGAATATCAGAACCCAAATCCACTACTACACCTGATTTTTGGATGATATTTTTATTTTGAAGAGAGATTCTAAAGATGCTGACAAGTTAATACAATATTTAAATGATACAACAGGACTTTTATTCTTTACTAGTAACTTTAACACAGAAACTATAACATACTTAGATGTAGACTTAACAAAGGATAGAAGACTGTTAGGTTATAGAGCAAAGATACATAGAAAATCAACATACTCAAACACCTTCTTGCACTTTACCAGTTCTCACCCGTACCAACAGAAAAAAATCAGATATTAAGGGACAACTGGTAAGAGCTGCAAGAATGATTACCGTAGGAAATTATTTTGAAAATTAGTGTGCAGACTTGAAATCCATGTTCTTAAAAAGAGGTTATCCAAATGGCCTACTAACAGACTTGATTAGAGAAGTTCAAAACAGAAGGAACTCAGGTACATATCAACCAATTTTAAAGATAGAATTAATTAGAAGAACATCTGAAGAGATGTCTACATCCTTAACAGTATTGTAAACACATAATGTCAGTTTTTTGAACAGTAATGGTGAGAACAGGGACTAACATAGTTGTTACCTGCAATTCTAGTTTTATCACCACTTACAGTTTACAAGCAATTGAAATCAAACTAATTTTATATAAAAACTGGTTGTTAATGAGCTCTGAGAGGGAAATTATACAGAAAATAGGTGAGCAACCAACCATTATTTTCAGGAGGGGACCTAACATAAAAAATTACATAGAAAGCTCACTAGTGTGTTTGACACAGAATATTGGGATGTTCAAATGTGAAATGTGTAACTATTGTAAATATATAGAGACAGGTAGTAAATGGCACATCTGACATAATACATACTACTTAAAGAAGAAATTCAACTGTAATTCTAAATTAGTAGTATACCTAGCTCAGTGCCAGTCCTGTCCAACATTTTACATCAGAAAAAAATGAACGGAAACTAAAAGAACGGATATATGAACACCTGTATTGTACAAATAAAAACAAACTGGAAAATGCATTAGCAAGGCATATTAATGAATGCTCAACACACAATTTCATATTCAAGGTAATAGACCAAGTAAACACAGAAGGGAGAGAGGGTCCTATTAACATCTTACTGGAAAAAATAGAATTGTTATGGATTCTATTCTACGACCCAATGCCTATATGTACCCTGGTTCAAATGAGAGTTGTTCCATTACATGTTTTCTTAAACTAAAAAAAATCTAACCAGATAAACAGATTCAATGTTTATGCATAACTGTAGTTTTAAGTTACAGTTATTAGATACATTTAATAGTACTTTAGTTTCATGATAGTATTGAGTGGCTGTTTTTATGGTTCTTCCCATATAGTTCTTTAATCAATGAATTATTCAAATTATTGACATCACATGATTGTTTTATGATTTAAATAGGACAAGAAACCAAATTAATGTATGTTTGATGAAGTTTGTATCACTGATCAAACGAATAGCACTTCATTTTATTGTTTTTAGTGAATAAATCAGTTCTTCTTGGCTGCAGTTTGTTTTCAGCAGCCTTTTCTCCGTGTTTCAGTTTGTGAGTTTGTGCACCCTTGGAAATAAAAGTGAAATAGTTTTATTTTAAGACCGTTGGCAAGTTTTATCACTGAACTTTCACAAGTTGTCAAAGGGACTGGAGAACAGCTATTAAAGTGGAATCATGAATTAGAATTATCATTAGAGGAAGACTATTTTTGATGAGGCTGTGATGCCCATGCACTGGCCCAGTAATCAAGGAGCCTCAATCCTCACCACTAGCACCAGTGAGGGGCATGGACATTGGGAAGGATAACTAGTATACACACAGTAAAGTACAATTTCCCTTAAGAGCACACAGAGATCACAGTCAGTCTGGAGCTGGTTTCTCCCTTTCTCTCCAGATCCCCCATAAGACTACCCACTGGCACAGCTATAGGGTTCAGATCTCAGCCTAGCTATCAGGCCAAAACCTCCAGCACCCTCTCTGTTCAACCAGTGCTTCATGTCCCTGCCCAAGTAGCTGACACACACACACACACACACACACACACACACACACACACACACACTTTGAGATTTGATTCATATACAAACACACAGACACTCCTGGGTAAGGCTGGCACAAGTTCTCCGGCTATGCCCCCTTTCTGCCCAGACTATAAGGTAGTACCAACTGCTGCCAACCACTTATATCAGCTACTATAAGGCCCTTCCCAAAGGGTGACCAATTTTACTGTGTAATGTTACTGTTATCCAAATAATAAGTGTGACTAAGCAGCAAGACTATTGGAGTGGCTTGGACAATATCACCATATACATGCAAGTACTCTTTAAGAACTTAAATTATCTCTACACAAAACAACCACTGTTGAAAGGTTTAAAAATATTTAATAATAAATAATAAAATCACAAGACAAATCTCATTAATTCAACACAGTGCTAATCAACAGTTCAGAAATCAACGGAAATTTAAAACAATATTGTAGGATAGTCTGACATAAATATAGAAAACAGTTGGACTAATCTGGCTAAATTCCTATCTAACTCCAAGAGAAACTATGTCTTAAATAACTTTACTTACAAGGCAAAGTGCTGAAGAAGTATTGTCAGCTTCAGACAAAAACCAAAATGCTCAATCTTTCTCTCTGAGAAAGTCTTAAATTGATAACACTCAGTACTGCTGAGTCATTTCATATTATATCATTTTTATCACTTCTCCTTTAGTTCACAGGCTAACAGAAACTCAAAACTTACATTTCTTTGTAAGCTGCACCCGGCCAGGACGTCACAGCAATAAAAGACACTTTTACATGTAAAATCTAGCAATTATCTCTGTCTTAAAACAATAGGATGAATTTGCTAGTCCAGACATCCTGTCTCTGAGTTTGAGATCAAACACAGTTGAAATTATTTACTTAACAGCTTTCTTCCAGCAGGGTGCACTGTGGTCACATTTTTGAAGTTCAGCATATAACACAGTTTTCTTACATTTAGTTTTCTTACATTTGTAAAAACAAGCCTGTGGATTATATTAATATTTACAATGACATAGAATTATCTACAAAATTGTATCTAGCTGGGCTGGCAGCCTTCACAGAAGCATGGAAAGTGACATTCCATCTCATATCTATTACTTTCTGAAACATATTTCAGTGGAAGGTAATGTTTTATCATCCTTATAATTTCTGTAATTTTAGCACACATCCCTTTACTCAGTGCTAGTGGGGACTGCAGTAAAGTAACTACTCCCATGCCGCATTCTTGGATTTTGTGCTACCATGCAGGAATTCTGCATGGGCATATTCCCTTTTTAAAGTAAACTGACAGGTCGAAATAAAACTGGCAGTGGAACTGAACCTATAATAGCTTTTATTATAAAATAAAAACAGTTGGAAACTTTCAATGTTATATGTAAAATGTTCATCTTCAAAAAGAGACATTCATTACCCACACCAGTATTGTTTTGTTTTTTCCTCAGGTGGTTGCCACCAGATTATCTCCCTGGCCTACCTTATCAATGTTACTTGATCTCACTACAATCTGTGGCAAGCAGATTATCTTTCCTATTTGTTGGTCTGTGCTGTGACACAGAATCATGTATCATCCATCCATTCCTTTCAAAGGTCCGTTCTTTACTTTGAGCATACTGTCCTAGCAAGGTATGCAAGAATCGCTGTCTCTGTTTGCCTTTACTAAGCATTGCCAACAATGTTCATATATACTTGATTATATTTGTATAATTTTTATGTATGGCTACCTAACTTCTGTGCAATCATACCTAACCGTTGTATTGTATTGTACACTGGCCTGATGTAAACTTGGTCTTGGTGCAACAGTGCCTACCCCGATCAAGAGGATTAAATAAATAAACAAAGAAATAAATTTATAAATATATTTCAAAGATATACACATATATATATATATATATATATATATATATATATATATGTGTGTGTGTGTGTGTGTGTGTGTGTGTATTCTCACAGACCCCATCAACGGAATTTAAAATGCAAATCACAAAGTTTTTATGCCTCAAAATATTTTTATTTTATTCATTTGTTAACTAAGTGATACCTGGCCCTTTTCACTAGTGACATAGAAGTACTACATGGTTAAATAACTTGTTCCAAATCATGAAAATGGCAGTGGAATGAAACAAATCATGTAGCCTGTGACTACAGGAAGAGGCTTGTTAACAGATGAGTCATAATTGTCTGGTCACTAAGAATTTGATTAAAGAAAAACACGCTATCTTAACTTAGTAATCTTTCTCAGATATAGATTGGGCTTTACAGAAAATTTAATTTAAGTTCTTATGAAAGCATCCAGCTTACATTGCCAAATGCCTGTTTGTATTACAGGAGGTCCACAACACTACTCCTGCTACACTTCTGAGCTTCTTTAACACAAAAAGAAATCATCGCCTTATGATCTGCTTCCATTTTATGTTTACATAAAAGGCTGATTATATTTTGTATTGTTTAAATAGAAATATTTTTGAAGTGTTAATAGAAAGTGAAATAGAAATGTGCAATAAAAGAATGAATAAAAACTAACAGTAATGACACTGCTGACAACTTCATCTATACAGCACGCAGTTACGTAAAGACTATCCATTTGTAATTGTGGAGAATTTTACAAAAAAATTGAACAGTTTTGGCACAGCACTGGGTGTAAGGTGTAGACAACCATTGCTACAGGCAGTTTGGAGCATTGCCAATTCATATACCAACATGATTCTGGGCTGTGAGAGGAAACAGAATACCCTATAAACCCCATTTGGGCAAGTTCAGGACTTGCCTGGTCAGCACAGAAAGAATCTCAGCAGGTAATTATTTGTTAACAAGCCAAGCCCACTAGACACAAGTGCCCATGGTTCCCTATTAGAAGACAGAAGACACATTCTTTCGAATGCATCTTGGTCGAACTCAAAAGCCTGAAATGGCAAATATCGAAGCAGCTTTTAAGCAAATTCTTTCCCTGAGAAAGAAGTCGATTGGCCGCGTTGTTACTTTGCCATTTTCGGCACTGTAGTGCAGTCTCAGAGTTGGTATATTTAAGTAGGAGGGTGTGGGGGCGAAGCCCCCCACTTAATGTAATGTTTAAAGTGTTTTTTTTTTTTTTGTTGGAACAGCGATTTTTTTTCCCTAGGAAAAAAAATCACTGTTCTGACAGTTCGAAATTGTAAGCTTTCGCTTATATAGGGTTGATTAATCACCGTTTCCTTTTTTAAGCATTCGGTGATCTAATATAGACCCGTGCCCATTTTCAGAGACATCTTGAGAACACTGCCTGTTTATCTTAATTACTAAGAGTCACACAGTAGACAACTGGAGGCAGGGGAAGCCAATTTTTAGACTACAGGAAGCAGTTCTTTAACAGCTCATATCCTTAATTAGCTGCACTAACTCCCACATTGAGAGTACAACAATGAGCTGAATACCAAGAGGCAGGAATGACAGCTGCCACAGCACTGTGTCAACATGACCATAACACATTGAAAATACTATTAACAAACTCTGGATAACAAATAGGACTCCTTCCAGTGCATAAGCAAAAATTGTAGATGCTTAAAAGTATAAGGGAGGCATATACATTAAGTAAAATAGTGTCTGAAACCGAAGTTTAAGCAAAATATATGAAATATATCAAGCTCAACCAAAAAGTAAGATGAAGAAAACAGTGGAAGCAGAAGGGAATGTGAATATATAGCTAAGCAAATCAAAGGCAAGTAACTAATAAGCAAAAATGAAAGCAGTCCACATACTTCTCAACTGTCCAGATTTTCATAGAATATCCAGATTTTTGCCTCATATTGTTGGTCTGTGCCTCATAAAATTTGAGGCTTTCTGGCAAATCAGTGAGGAATGAAGTCACTAAATAGTGACATACATTTGAGTTTCAGACTTCATATCCTTCAGACAATGCACACTAACACATATCTTCTTGTTCTAGCAAATTTCTAAGTTTATAAGAGCAATATTTAAAATCTGTCCCCAATTTTGGGCTTTTGTCCCCCCATTATTTTAGACTTTGTCCAGCTTTCTTGCCATAAGAGGTTGAGAGGTATGAAGCTGTGCTGAAGCCACAGAAGAAAAAAACAGGAAAAATCTGAGCAAACTGAGGCAAATATTCATTGGGGCATAGAAGAAAAGGACACAAGTTCAAGTAACTTCAGTTCTACTTGGGAAATGAAGACCCCTTAGGTAGTGATGTATTTAATTCAAAAACAGGAAGGCTCATGGCAATGCAATTGCACATGTAAAGATCACCTGGATTTCTGAAGAGCTTTTAAGGTGAGAAAGAAAAGAAAAAAAGGAGACCCTAAGAAAGGAGAGAAGTAAAAAAAAAGTGAAATGACAAAAAGTAAGACAAATTCTGTAAGTAATGTGTGAAACTGAGTAGCAAAGTGGTTAGTCTTCATGGAAAGAGATATTTAAATACACAGAACAACTCAGTCACATGGGTACAAAAATGATATTTTTTTCTATCTACTTGCTCTGAGGTCAAAAGACCATGATGAAAAGATTGAGTTGTAAGGCATAGCATGTGATGGCATTGAAAGCAGCAAACACCCAGATGAAAGAGGAATTATTTAAGAATTGGTGGGGAAGGCTTAACATCACTATAACAATAACTGACTCTTTTATTGTCACTCACTATTGTGTGATTCCAGGAATGTGGCACTAAAGACTGAGACTTACTTATGCTGAAGTTTCAGATTAAGCAATCTTGACACTGCTCTATATATATATATATATATATATATATATATATATATATATATATATATATATACATATATCTATATGCAGCAAGGGGTGTGGAGGCTTGCCTATTTTAATGCTGTGATTTATTATCCTCAATCCTGCTTTGAGATGTAGTACTGCCAATGTGTCAAGATAGCTGTTTTGTGAGACCATTACATTGCCTTTGTCTTTCATTAGGAAGCCAAAGAAATGTCATCAGGAGAGACACAATGGTGAGTAATGCAGATTGCTATCCAAGATTATTAGGAAGAAGTCATGTGAATTCAGAAAAGAAAGAGGGTAGATAGCACAATGAACTAGAGAGAGATGGCACATAAAAATGAACTATAGTGTTGGGAGGGACTCAGTTTTACTGTATACAGTGTAGCTCAACATCCATTCAAAGTGAATAAATCAATGATCTTCGTGGATCAGTGTCAGTGGTTTTTTATCGGAGCTAAACTGATATAGATATTGAATGTATCATAAAAATCCAAAGAAGAAGTAGGAGAAAGCAAGGCTGAACAGATGATGGCTATTTGTAGATATATATTTTAGCTGCAAGAAGATACAGGTGACTGGACAAAAGAGCAAGAAATGTGGTTAGTGGAGGCAGGAGACAGAACAAATACGAATCATAGCTACAATTGCCTGCTCATTTCACAATGTGGTAGTAAACATCTTGGGGCAATTGTCATCAGAGAATACCTCCTTCTCATTACAGAACTCCACACAGTAAGAGCTTTTCTTGAAGTAGGAGCAGGTCTATTTCCCAATACAGCAGAAGGGATGGACATGCATCTAGAGAGAGAAGCCACAAACTGACTTCTTTACTATCAAGATCACGCTCAGTCAATCAAGATCTAATGTGAATAAAGTTAACATGAAAATAGTGAACCAAAATGGCTAGCAAAAACTAAACACATCAAAATCAATGTTTTTGCAGCTATGTTTCTCAGCATTGGACAGACTCACTCTGACATGACATCCACACAGCAGGCTGCCATGTAAAAAAATAATGTCCCTTTTGTCTTTCACCAGTTTTTGGGATAATGTTTAAAAGGTGTATCACTGAAATGTTCAAAAATTCTCCTAGTCAGTTCTCATGGACTTACTGTAACATGGATTTATTTTGGGTCGTCGATGCATCACCAGTTTACTTGACCTCTGTGAGGCAGACAGTTTGGTCTAAATGTCAGCGCTCCAGTTTTTTGTATGAGATTCCACTAGTTTGGGATCCTAAATAGTGTTACCAAACTGAAATCCAGCCCACTTATTATACACTGGATAGTACAGAGGCTTAGTGGAGTATATCTGGGGGCTGTATTAGACGTAGTGTGGAGGAATAGACTCACTTATCTTGTAGAGTACTGCAAGGATCTGTTCCAGGACCAGGATTATTTAAACTGTTTTCATTTTTTCCACCTAATTAAGAAGGGTGTGTGCTTAAAGAGTATTACTGATTAGTGAAAACTGGGAGTCAGTTACGTATTCATTGCATCATTTCAGTTAAATTTAGGCAATACTGATACCTGATACAAAATGCTTAAAATTATGGTTTAGTACTAACAAATGTAATATTTTTTCATCTGCTCTCTTTGCCACATTACCCTAATGTTATGCTACAGGAATCCATCCTACTGTTCTCACTGAAATAAAAGAAATTAAATGCAAATACACAAAAATGTAACATATTTCCTTTCAAATGTAATTTTTAATGAAACTGATCAAACATCAGCTCTTTCAGCTTTTTTGGCAGCTGATGGTCTTTTGCTTACGGAGCTGTTCAGATCATTAATTATCCAAGTAGACAGTACAATTCATTGTTGTTTGCATGTATTCAAAAAATGACATCACTCCACTTGATTCATTTAGAAGGAGCTATATCAAACATATCCATGCAATAACCATGTCATTTCCCCATAACACACTTTATGCTTCACATCAGTATATTGTTGATTAACATTTCAGCAGTAGAAACAGTTTTGCTTAAAAGGTTTTCCAGGATGATTCACAAGTGGCTTTGTTTAAACTTCACTTGTGCCATCTTGTACAGAACAACAATGCTATAACCATTAAGGCTGACATTAAACCTAACAACAGAAGTAAAAAAAGACAAATTCATATCTTAATCAATTCCTTGACTGTGGAACAGACAATAAGTTTACATTCAAACCCTTAGACCTTCTTCCTTTTTATCAATTGCAGATTCCTAATTTATCTATTATAGGTTCATAGGTTTGGTGAACAAACTTAAAGCCTATTGTTTGTTGAAGTTTTGGTGCCCCAAATGCCACAGTGGAACATACAGGTGCCAATACTGTTGGTCAATTCCTTCTTGAAGATATGAATTGATCCATACCAGGTGGATAGTACTCATATCATATGCATATATCTCCTTTAACTGTATCTTGTATTAGTTTCTAAATCCTCTTATACAATACTTTTATGTCAGTCTGTGATAGTTTTCTTTTCTCTTATATTCAGTTTTATTTATTATTATTGTTAATCTGCACTTGTATTCTTTGCTGGAACTTTTCTCCTTGTGTCTCAACTGAAAAGGGGCTTTGCCCAGTCAGACCTTCTAAGTAAACAAAGGCAAATAACAGAACTCTGTGTTTAAAATTGCAGTTTGACTGCATTGAGTTTTGGATTTTTTGATTTTGGTCTTATTGTATTACAGTTTGTTGAATTTTAAATGTTGTTTTACTGCAAAGTTTTTTTTTTCTTGGAGTCTTAAAGGTTGTTGGCTAAGGTCACTTAGGAAACATTCCTTTTGCATTTTTTGACTGAATACGAACTGGATCTAGCTAATAAGTGAGATGAGCTAAGAATCCGTTTTCTTATTTAAGGTACCCACCTACATTTTTCTCCACTTCCAAGAGCTCTGAGTTTAAAACTGCTGGTTGACTTAATTGATTTTTAGATTTTTTCCCACCCAGTCACTCACCTAATTCTTATTACACTATTAAACATCGTGGCTTTTTAGTTGCCCACCCCTACTGTAAATTAAACTTTGGAAGCACCTCCCAGCACTAATTCTACTGGGCACTGATAGCACAAACTGGTCAGGCACTCCCATTAGACTCTTAAAGCTTGAGTTAACCTCAATTTGATATCATCCCATTTCAGTTAGTGCACACTAATATTCATGGTGTTAATCTGAATTTTACATTGTTCTTTTCTGCATTTTTCCTTGTTTTAAAAAAAGTCAACTGTTTGCATTTTCAACTTGGTCTGAGGACTATAGTCTTGTATTATCACTCAGAATAGTGAGATAATCATGAATTATTGCAGGATCTTAGTCTTATTTATTACATTTCTACAGTATTTTTCTGTTTGCATTTTACATGGTCTGGGAACCTTAGACTTGTAGTGCCATTCGCAACAGTGAGAGAATTGTATATTCCTACAAAATCTGAGACTCATTTATTACATTTCTACTCCATTTTACTGTTTGCATTTTACTTGGTCTGGGGACCTTAGTTTTGTAGTATCACTCACAGTAGAGAAAGAGAGAGAGAGAGAGAGAGAGAGAGAGAGAATTGTGAATTGCTACAGGATCTGAGCCTTATGCATACTTATTCTGCATTTTTACTGTTTATTGTTTACCGTTCAAATTTCTCTTTAGCTAATCTCCAGTAACCTGTGCTGAGCTGTGCAGCAATGGATTACAGTCCCCTGTATAGATGTGGGCACCTAGAGTTGTAATTTTCCACAGAAAATTTCCTTTGCTATTTTTTCAAGTATTTCGCTGAGCGTAGGGCAGCTAGTTTGCCTGTTGAGAAGTATTACCCCAAGAATGTTTTTTTTAGATCAGTCCTAGACCTCTCCCCAAGCCCAACAACTCCAAATTTTGTTACAACCCCACCCCCCCTTGCACCTCCTATCATAGATCATTGAAAAGAAGATCTGCAGCCATAGAAGTGCATTTTCCTAGTGCTTTTGTAGTCAGCCTGGTAGAAATGGGCATTTCAAGACAATGTAGAAATCGTAAAAACTAAAGACTCAAACAAACTCCACTGGAAGCAATGAATATCCACAGACAAAAGATTGATTTTTAAGTACTTTCGTTCTTTAATTTCACTACAACTTCATCAGAAAAAATCTAAACTGAATCTATGCCATTTAAATAACCCTCCAAAAAGGTCCAATGATCCAGTCAGACTAAAAGAAATTTGCAATGGCTTGCATCACACTTAAAACTAATTAAAGGAACATACACTAAATATTAATATACAAAGACTGCCAACTCATAAACATAAAAAAATAAAAATTAAAATTTGAATTTAAATGTTAATTGAATATTCAGGTGTACTTGTGCTTCAGCAAAAAACATTTAATATTAGTAAATTTGTTAAGGTCAGGCTTCTGATCAGCACTAACTCTGATCTGCCAGGCTGTTTCTTTGCATTCAGGCATAGTTTTAAAGTCACCAATGAACCCAGTACTGTTAAGTGAATCCAATACTGCAAAACAAACTTTTTAAAGTTTGTACAAGACACAGCATGCTTGGCCAAAGCATTTGAAAAGTCTTCTTTTTAATGGCCAAATAATGCTCATAAATTCTTCTGTTGAGTGCTCTAACAGTTTTGCCTATATAAAAACTCTGACATGAATTACAATTAGCAGTGTACACAACGCAGTTGGAGTGACAGTCAAATCTTTGTTTGGCCCAAAATAAATAGCCACAAGATTTGAACTCTAAGGAAGATGAATTAACAATGTATTGTTTACAATGTCCACAACTGTAAGTGCCATAGGTGGCTGTACTTCTTTACAAAATGGATTTAAGGCATTGGGATTTCTTATATATCAAGTGAGAGATGTACTTGCACTATGTCTTTGGAGGCAAAGTCCAGACACTGATATCTCCAAATAGGTTGCCAGTAACACACACACACACACACACACACACACACACACACACACACACAAGCACACATGCACGCAAGCGTGCACACGCACACACACACACACACACACACACACACACACACACACACACACACACACTACACTTAATTTGAATCAGACACATAAACTCATATATGCTGAAGCTCATAAATATTTGTACCAAAACCTCACAGGCCTCGCATACACTGTCCTCAGCAACCTTCCAAACAATCTATTAAGACAACACTCCCCAGGTCATGTACAAACATATCTCACAATGTTTCAACCTCAGAACCCTTAAGACAAACTTCCGCATAACCCAATATATTGGTCATTACAGACTCTGCTGTAGGACACACTGATGCACCACTCACCATGCTGAGAAATGAGACCGTTGCCTATCAGGGCCAAGGATCTTCCAAATCACACACTCATTCAGGAGTTGAACCACAAGTACCAGTATGACTCTGTCATAGTCCATGTGGGTGTTAATGACTTGAGATGTATATCCCTGGACTATATGAAGAGAGACATGATAGAGCTTTCAGATTATGTGTTCCAGGCAGGCATGAGCCTAGCTCTGAGTAGCATTCTACTTTCTCCAAGGATGATACCATAATATAAACAGAAGATGATTGACTTTAACAATTGGCTTTGTCACTGGTATCATTCTAAGGGGGTCCAATATTTGTCACTTAGGAGGACACGATCAACAGACCACACTGATTTGCCTGAGATGACCTGCACCTGTCTCCACTACACCTTTGGATATTGGCCAAAATATTACCCAGCCATATAGTGCCATTTTAAGCAAGGCAAACCTGATAAACATTCCATCATAGTAAATTATACTCAAGATAAATAAAAGGTGTTACTGCTCAATGTTTTGAGTCTCAACAAGAAGCTCCACTTCCTGGAAGTGCTCAACCTGGAGTGTACTGACATCTGAGCAGTTACTGAGATATAGTTTAAAGCCACAGAAGGCAGCCTAGCAGTGCAAGGGTATAATGCCTTCCACAGATTTAGACTGGTTACCACACAAGAAGGGACAAGAGGTGGAGGTGTATCAATTTACATAAAAGTTAGTACACCTCAAGACTGGTCAAACAGTATGACAAGCTTGAGCTACTCCATGTCCAACTAACTTTAAGTAAAGTCCCACACCATATCCTTGCTAACTATAGATTCATGTCTATGACCCAGGATGACCATAGCACATACCTGAAGGTACTGGGGTCACTCATCATGCAGCCCAACACAATATTCATGGCTGATTTCAACTATCCTTCAATAAAATGAGATACATACATAACACTGACATGCAGGCTCAGAGATTCCTGGAATTTGTCAATGCAAACACCCCAGAACAGCTAGTCTGCACATCTACTAGGGGTGCAGATATCATGGATCTTATACTCACAAATATGAGAGAATGTTGCATCCCCTCCCCCAATGTAATCTCCTCTCTGTTCAGATCAGGTCTGAAAGCAGTCAGTCTTGAAACAAATATTAAACCTAAAGTCCCAGAAAAACCCAGCACCTTTATGAACTTTTTCAAGGCTTACTACATCCTATTAAGTGATGGTATAGCTAATTTTCAAGTGCCTTGCAGACTCAGAGAACATGGTAACCTAAGTGGAAGTGTTTATGGAAACCCTGTACAAGCATACAAATAACTGAAAGAAACAGGCATACCAAACTGAAGTAAACTCCAAAAAAAGCCTGTTTGGTGGACCCCCTGTATAAATAGGTTGTACAACAAAATAAATAAAACCATGTCCAAAAATAGTAAGGGCTATGCCCAACAAAACTCCATCATCAGTCTCAATGAGCAATTCAGGAGACTAATCAAGTCCAGAAGAGCCAACTCTGAGGCAAAAATAGCCTCTCAGGCTGAGAGAAACTCCTTCATTAGTCTCAACAAGCAACTCAGGAGACTAATCAGGTCCAGAAGAACTTTGAGGCAAAAATGGCCTCCCAGGCTAAGGATAACCATAAGGCATTTTTAGTTATGTATGCAGCCTTACGGGGGAACCCTCAGCAGTGTACTGAACTAATAGTAGATTGAACTCCATATACTGAATCGAGGGATATAACAAATTTGCTGGCTGATAAATTTAGCTCCAATATTTCCCCCCATCATGCTCAGTTACCCTACAGGAAATACCTTCCACCATTTTTCTATCGACTATCACTAAAGAATAGGTCCTTACTGCTCTCTCCAAAGCTGAAAACATTGCATCAATGGGTCCTAATAATATCCCAGGATGTCTCCTAAATAGTTTGGAACATAATGTGCTAGGCCACTAAAATTTCCCTTCATACTCAGCCACCAGATAGGCTTCATCCCTAGGGAATTGATGACTGCAATGGTCATTCCTCTACACATAGGGGAGTCATCAACAAAACCAGGAAACTACAGACCCATAAGTTTGACTAGCATTATATGTAAGGCCATGGAAAGTACTACTGTAGACCCGATAAACAAAACATAAGAAATCTTGAAAGACTGGACCCATCTGAGTTTGGTTTTGTCAAGGGCACATCATGCCTACTAAAATTAGTGATCTTCTTCAAGAAGAACACTAGAGCCACGGACAGGGGTAAAATGGTGCATACTGCTTATCCTTACCTGGCAAAGGCATTTGGCACAAGAACTCACTTGGGTATTATAGACAAGCTCACAGATTTAGGCCCAAATCCCTATGTCTCCCAACGGATAGCTAAATGGCAGATAGGACACATGAAGTTATGGTGGTGGCATCCACCTCTGCCAAGCGGCCTGTTACTACTTGGTGTCCTATAGAGCTCAGTACTGCGACCTCTCCTGTTTGGAATATGCTTCTCTGAGGTTAAGGCAAATTTAGAGTGCCTTTGGGTAGCCATATTTGTTGATGAGTGCAAGGTGGGTGCAATCAGTGAGTCCCCCATAGATGTAGATATCCTGCAGGAGGCTCTAACACAGACAAACAACTGCTGCCAGAATCATGGACTAAAACTCTGTGCAAAAAAAAAATACATAACTATAACCTTTGAGAAGACCCCCACCCTACAAATCACAACATTGATCACATAATAAAGGACTTGGTAAATCAGGTTGACAGTAGCCTGAACTTTGATCACCATGTGTCCAAGGTTGGGAGAAAATCTTTCTATGTTGCACAACTTATAAGTAAGAGCATGATATGCAGATCTAAGGTGATCATAGTGCCACTATACTCAGTCCTCACTGTTTAGCATGCATGTGACCAGGCATTTGCAATACCTGGAGTGGCTACATAGCTTTCTCACTACAAGAATACAGGGTGTAAATAAGATGTCCTGTTAGGACCACTTCAAAACCCTGTCCTGTACTCAGTCTCCTACAGACTACTGGGGGCAATCTCTGACTAACCTACAAGGCGTTCTCTGATCTCTAGCCCTGATGCATCTGTTTCACATTTGCAAAATAAACAACACTAGAATGACGCAATTTAAGGATCTGAACCTTGTTTGTGACATAAAATAAAATGTGTTGGAGAGACATAAATATCTGTATCTATATCTGTCTATCTATATATTTATATCTATATATGGAGTCACTTCAGAAGCTCGAAATACTGAAATCTTGAATTTCAATATCTCATGCCCAAGAAGTAGAATCCACAAAACAACAAAAACTAAAAACCGTGAAATTCAAAACCTCGAATACCAGAAGTTTTGAATTTTGCGGTTTTACTACACACACACACACACACACACACACACACACACACACACACATTTACCTGAATATATGACTATAGCGGAACTTTAGAAGTGCAAAATTCAAAACTTCCGGTATTCAAGGTTTTAAATTTCACGCTTCTAAACTTTCACTATTATGTGGATTCGGCTTCTTTGGCTCGAAATACTGAAATTCGAGATTTCAGTATTTCGAGCTTCTTAACGGAACCCATATATATATATATATATATATATATATATATATATATATATATATATATATATATATATAAAGAGAGAGAGCAATCTCAGAGTTTACCTTTTCTGTGATAGAGATTACCCATTCATGTGAATCCGAGCTCTTCCCTAAACCTATTCAAACTCAGTTTCTATCAATGGGTGGGAAATTGCAAATTCACCCCTGGATCATCACCTATGTCCCTTATGGGTATATGAAAGCCATTCTAGTCCATTCCAGGCAATGCAGTGAGTAACTTGGGCTTGCCTAGACACACGGCAGTGGAAACATGCATTTCATTTAATGTTCCTAGGGTGAGTGACATTCCTACTACTGATTCCTTTTTAAGGAATGTTTCCTTCTTTAACACCGATGTACCTCTTGGTACTGCGGTTGCCAATGATGGTGATAACAATGAAAATAATTGAATTGTTAATAACTTGAATGAGTACGATCAAAAGTTATTCAAGTGTTGGAAGTTTCCTACCTTGAGGAATGCATCCACAAAAAAGTTATTCCAAAAGGTTTGCGCCAGTGGCACTATCCAGCATGGCTTATTAATGGTTCTTCTTTCCATCTAGAACTTATAGTCGTTTTTGACAAACAAGGCATAGAGTTTTGGGGGTTGTTAATCAATAATTACAAATCCCAGATTGCTTCACTTAGGAGCGACTTGGATAAGCTGGAAAGTGCTATCACAAATGCAGATGATTATGCAAGGTATCTGTTTGATTATGCATGCATTTTTTTCCAGCATAGATGCCAGTTTAAGCAAGTTTATTGAGGTCAAAAAGAAAAAACTATCAAGAGACCTCAACGACTACTCCAAAAGATGTGCCTATCCACCACCTCCCCTTGCTGGGAATTCACATCTGAGTAATAATAGCAATGCTCCGTTGGACCATTTGGGCCACAATGACAATGCCAATGGCAATGCCATGACAAATAATGACATTGCAGACATAGTTCAACCTATTTGTCACAGTGAAAGAATTAAAAATAATCAACAACCTCAGGCAGCCCAACATTCAGGACAACAGCATGAAATACCTTTGAATGTTAATTTCCATCAGGATTTTTGGGAACCCAATGGGCCACAAATCCTTCATTCGAACAAACCTACCAACAACAGGAGACAGCCCCAGAACAGGAAATGCTGCAACAGGAAGAGGAGATGAGTTCGGAATCTCCTAACATCCTTTCTAGTTCTGAAGGGGACTTTAAAATCTATAATTTTAGTTCCCTGCATATTGAGAAAGCTATGGTGGACTTTTTTTCAAAAGGCTTAACATTTGTACCTGATAGGAGGGCCAGTATGGTCAAACTTATCATTGATTTAAAACTTTTTGTTCGTAAACTTAATCTACATTCACTCATGGGTACCAACTCACTTCTCACACAAGGTCTCAGGGTGTCCAGCCTCTTCAATCCTCCTATGCATGAATCTCTAGCACTCTTTGAGAAAACTTGTGAAATTGACTTTCGGAGAATGTTCACAAGCAATCATCATATCAGTAATATCCATAAAAATATTACTCCGGATGAATTTAATTTCATCAATTTATTGAATATTTGTCAAGTGCGTGTCATGCAAACTGACAAAGGTGGAGGTTTAGTGTTCATGGATCAACACGACTACAACTGTAGGATGAACTTGGTCCTAGATAGTGCAACATATGAAAAAGTCAGTTGTAACCATATCAATGGAGCATACAAGTCTATCAATGGGATTCTTTCTGACTTGTTCCTGGAAGGGAGTATAAACATTGATACATACCATTATTTGTCTATGCCTGCTCCAGTTATACCAACCTTTTTCGGAACCCCAAAGATACATAAAAATCTAACTAACCCACCGTTTAGACCTATTGTGGATGGCCATGGTTCCATATCATATGATTGTGCTAAATATGTTGACTCCAAGTTTAAACCAATACTCAAGTTGGAACAACAGATTTTTCAGGACTCATGGCACTTTCTTAAGTTCATTAATAACTTGGACTTTAATGACAATTTAGTGTTTCTTACAGTGGATATTAAGGATTTGTATACTGTAATCCCTCAACTAGTTGGTATTGAGTGGGCTAGGGATTTTTTGCATATGAGAGACATGGACAACCAAGGGGTGCATGTCATTGAAACTCTCCTTGAGATTGTACTACTTAACAATTTTCTGTTTTTCATCAATGAATTTTACCTCCAGACAACTGGTGTTGCTATGGGAGCTACATGTGGCAGCAGTTTTGCCAACACTGTCATGGCTTACTGGGAAAGGTCCTATTTGTTTAATTCCCCTACCTTTAAGAACAATGTGGTCTGGTACACTAGGTACCAGGATGACATGTTCTTTCTATGGAAGAGTGAAGTAAACTTGATAGATGAATTCATCAGTATGATTAAAACTTATACTACCTTTTTACCTTCCAAATAGGCACAGACTACATTGATTTTTTGGATATTCATCTAGCAAAGGACCTTGTTAACCACAGATTTAGAGCCAGGATTTTACCTTCCAAATAGGCACAGACTTCATTGATTTTTTGGATATTCATCTAGCAAAGGACCTTGTTAACCACAGATTTAGAGCCACTATATACTGTAAGCCAACCTATGCCAACGCCTTTCTACATTTTTCTACTTGTCACCCTTTACACCAGAAAAAAGCAGTGTTGAAGGGACAAGCAGTAAGGGCTGCCAGAATGGTTAGTGACTTCAATGATTTTATTACTGAATGTGACTTGTTAAGATCCTTGTTTAATAGGAGAGGGTATCCAATGGCCTTTGTGGCCACTGTGTTTGAAGAAGTCATTAGTAAAAGGTCATCAGACCACTTTACCCCCCTGTTACACAAAGGTTATAACATGCCAGAGTCACACACCAACATTTTAGCATCTCCTGCTTCAACAAACATACAGGAGGGAGACAAATCAACTAGACTGTTAACAACTTACTCACTTGACTCTAGAGTTGTTAGAGAAATTGTCAACAAGAACTGGGCATTTATTTCTGAAGATCCCTACCTTAGAAGTTCTTTAGGTTTGACACCCCAACTAACTTTTAGGAGGGGCGTAAACCTGAAAGGTTTGGTTGAAAGGCTGAAAGGGACTTCCAAATTTAATACAGGCATGACAAAATGTGGGAGATGTCATCAATGCAAGTTCATTAAATTAACTGACAGAGTAAAAATCAGAAATAAAGTATATTACATCCATGATAGATACAACTGTGATTCTCCAGGGGTTGTTTATGGAGCTTTCTGTGATGGCTGCAAAGCATTTTATATCGGGAAAACAGAGAGGAAATTAAAACAGAGGATTTATGAGCACCAGTACAGCATTATGAACAAAACTAGTACTAGTGCTTTAGCCATTAGCCAGACACCCTTATTTTCCCAAGTCACAATTTCTTATTTGTGGTTTTATAACAAGTAGAACATAACAAAATAGGGGGGTCCTGGGAACTCAAATTAGAAGAGGCTGAAGTGGAATGGCAAATTACAGCTGCTGCTTACTTTTTTCAAGGGTTAAATGAAGCCTTATCTATCAAGAGCTTGTTGAGGCTTAAAGCCCTGGAAAGATATGGATGGCAGCTTGTTTGTTTCACACAAAAATGTTTAAAACATCTAACTGACTCTTCTTCTTTTTATATTTGTTTATGATTAAGACTTTCTATGGTTTTATATGTTTTTACATGTATAACACCACAAGGCAGGGCGTACGAGTCTTGTATGATGTATTTACATGTTGTTTTTTTACATTAACATAATGTAACTCAATTTAATAACAAAACATAATATATTTCTATGCTACACATTTACACAGTACACACTTTATTTATTATCATTATTTTTTATTTTTTATATAATGATGGCCTATTTTTAAGCATCATTTACCATCCCAATTGTATTTGTATTTATTTTTTGTCTTGGGTTGGAAATGGTAAACTTTTTATTAACTTTTTTAGATGAGTAAGACTATCATTTGGGTAACATGGTTTAATTAGTCAATGTTGCTTTAAATGTTTAACGCTGCATGACATCATGTACTTGGGCTCGCCCAGCCCACTGACTCAGCAGGCTTGTGTTAGGTTTCTAAACTGGGAAGTGAATAGTTTTTACTTGTCTGAAGAAGGTGAATTATTTTGTTCAGTGAAAGCGATTACGTACAATAAACACTTGGATATTCCATTGCCTGCTCGTTTTCTTGACTTGTTTCGGTTTTGCTAGTTTGGATTTGCGTTTTTTTAGTCCATGGGTATTGCTAATTGAGAAAATTGGGGCATGAATGGCTAGGCTAAAAAAGGATCAAGGACTATTAGCCTAGTAACTTCCTGTGATCCTATGTTCCTAATTGATGGATTTAGTTTAAATGAGAGGGGAAGTATACTCTGTAGCCATTGCAGCCAGTGATATATGATGTTGTTACTTTTTACTGCACAGGTGATAGTAACTTTAACTGAGGCCTAGTGTTCCATTATGTTCATGTCACAAGAGTGCTACTTTAAGCCTAGCGTTTTAAATAGTAAGGGGCACTTTAGTGCTGCTTGTGTCAAGAAGATTGATTCAAAACAGATAAGCAAGAGATAGGTGTTGTAGTCTTTAGTTATAGGGCAAGCCTTGAAGTCCTTTATTCTGTTAGAGAGGAATTCTTGTACCTTCTCCAGATGTACTTGATAGTGTGAGTAGTTTACAGACCATGGTGTAGTATTCTATAATTGGTCTGATAAGAGCTTTAGATAGGGGGACACTTCCCTTGCATGGCTGTAGAACCTATGGAAGACCAGTTAGGCGAATCCATATGTTTTGCAGATGGTAGTTGTTATACGGTTATTAAAGGAAAGGAAAGGACATTGCCTGCCATGATTCCAAGGATTTTCACTATTTTGTCAACATCTAACTGTTGCATGTCAATAATATATAAAGCCAGCAAGCATTTTATTACCAGACTGCAGAATGCTTATTTTTTTTTACATTGAAGTTAAGACTAGTCCTACTGTACCACTAATATGTAATGAAAGTTCCAATAGATAGATGGTGGTGTCAGCTTGGTTAAGGAAAATACTCTCAGGTTTGCAGTCATCTTCATGTTTGGTAAGTCGGACGATGAATTCATCTCAGTATCATTAAACTTTAGCTTGATAATTGGGTTGGTTGCTATAGGTACCAGTTTAAAATCTTGGAGTCCTTTTTCTTTCATGGATGGCTAGTTTAAAATGAGGTAGCCATACATCTTTGAACCAGTGAACCCAGTACCTTGTTGTTCCTTCCTTAACAACTCATTAAAAGCATTAGTCAAACCATACTGATGTATGTTTTTTCTGACATATCTTTCTCTCTGTCTCTCATTCTCTGTTTCTGTGTTTTTTCTTTATCTGTAGAAAAAGCAGGCACACTTTAGCCAACAGATCTTTCAAGAAGATATTCAGTAAGATACACTCTGGCAAACAACAGCACCTTTTTTGGGTATAGTACCCTATTAATATATTTTATCAGCTGACTAGAGTACTTAAAAACAAATTCAGATAAACAATTTCTACATTTTGGGTGTAGAAATAAACTGAAAATGCACAACTAAGCAGTCTGATTTTATATATAAATGTTTCATGTTCATTTGGTGTTTTTAAATATGTGCAGAGGTAAAATGTGTAAATGCTAGAGTGTCTGATTAAATGATTCATTGCCAAGGTAACAAATAATGGCTTCTCTTCTCCTTTTATAGGGTTAGTTAGATATGCTTCAAACAACTACAGATGAAAGCAGGAATAAACTCTTTACTTCTAACTGTGAGATAAGGTTTTCCAATACTGCTGTGGAAACATATTTAGAGTACGCATGACTGTAAATACTGTGTGGTTTAAATACGATAATTTGATTGTAATTTTTATAACTAGCTTGCCTCTACTATAAGCAAAAATAATTTTAAATATATTCCTGTCTATTGAAACTACTTTGTTTGGTCTCACATATACATTACATAGCTTGTCAGTATGCAGAGCGGATTATGGCTCCTTTCAGGAATACCATTCAAGTATCCCGATCACTTCTCTCAGGTTCTGTACTTCTTTATCAATAATGATTCGGTGTCTCAGTGGCTTTACAGCAACTGTATAAATCATCACACTAATTATTCAGGTCTAGTATCAGGATTAACACTGTCTGAGACTTCTTCAAAGATGCAAATGACCTTACTAAACTTATCACAGATGCTGCTTTTTTTCTCAGTTTCACTTCTGCCTACTGATATAGATATCCTGTCTCATTTTTTCTACTTATTTCTTTATCACAGTTACTTGGCGATTAGATCTTTCATTAAGGGTAATGTCTTTCCCCTCTACCTCCTTTTTATTGTTGCATTACTATGCTATATGTTTGATTTGAAATACAAAATAAAAAATGCTAACTTACAACTTACTTTTTCAGTAGAACTTAAGCAGCTTAAATCTTACTTTACCAAACGTTGTGCATGATTTCTTGACTTGATTGTACCTCTTCTAAAATATATTGTACATCATATGTTGTTTGTTATTTTACAGGTGTACATATTACATATTGTATGGAATGAAATCCTTTTAAATGAGTTAATTATTATATAAGTAAATCCCCATAAGGACACACACACACACACACACACACACACACACACACACACACACACACAACACACACACACACACTGCTGATTCATGCTGCTATGGACTTCAAGCATGACTAAGTTATTAAGTAGTCAGTGTATAATAAATACTAATGCATAAACTCTAGAAAATAGTGTCAAAAAAGCTTGCCTTTCCTGTGAGCAAATGCTTAATATGTTATCACAGAGATATACCAGAAAGGAAAAGCATAACCCAAACATCATGGAATTATAAAGGTAAACAAAATCAACAATACTGTATACAGTTTATGTATTTATTTATTGACATTTGATCACCAGTAAAAACTAAATGAAAACTCCAGCCAAGCTAGAACTTCCAATGGGTGACCTCCCAAACCTCGTGTAACAGTAGCACATGGGAGATATGCAAATGACCCTTATGACCATCAGGTGTTTCAGCTATATGGAGATTCTGATTGCCCATGACTTTTATGTTTGAAGTCGTTTTAATGGACAATTTCAGGCCAATAAAGCCAAACCCCACTAGCTATGGATATGTATATTTCGGCCTTGTTATAACCTCATCAGCATAGCACAATGACTTCAAACGTAAAAGTCATGGGCAATCAGAATCGCCATATAGCTGAAGCACCTGATGTTCATAAGGGTCATTTGCATATATCCCATGTGCCCCTGTTACAGGAGGTTTGGGAGGTCACCCATTGGAAGTTCTAGCTTGGCTAGAGTTTTAATTTAGTTTTTACTGATTGTTTTTTCAGTGTGACCTTCTAGCTCTTTGTTTACATTTGATTACCAGGAAAGTGCGACAGGGAAGAAACTCATTTCAGCGGAGGCCTGTGGAGAAATGTTCCAAATTATTACAAAACATTTTAAGAACAATAATTTTATAATCTTCAGAAATAAAACAAAAACATCTGCAGTTTAAATAATTATAACAAATTAGATATAATATAAGAACATTGGTTACGAATTGATACAAGTTATATGACAATCATTTAATATTTAGAGAAATTTTAGATAGTTTGTAGAGAAATTAGAGGTAAGTTAATCTAGCACAAACAGGAATTGCAATATGAAGTGAGGGGAAAACAGACTTATGGTATATTTAGAGAGAAAGTTAGGGGAGATAATTTGATAGAAGTAAGGAAGTAAGTGAAGAAGGGAGAGTAAAGAGGTATACAGAATGAAATGGTACTTGTTCACATTTAGGGATATAGTTTATCCTGGTTTTAAGCAAGAACAGAGACACATTTTAGCTAGGAAGTCTTTTATAGGTTCATAGGTTCATAGGTAGGTACTAGGCTATTGGTCTTAGAGCCTATATAAGCCTAGCCAAATGGTACCCTGGCTTTTGCCACCCAAGAAAATTATTTTCCTGTGCCCCTGTCAAGCAGAGCCACAGAAGTGATCCCCGGGGTGAATTTCCCATCTCCCATCCAATCATCAAGATTTTTCTTGAAGAGTGCTAATGAGGAGCTTTGTTTGATATAGATAGGTAGTTTGTTCCAGAGTTTGGGAAGTCTCTAGGACAGGAATCTATCCCTCCAGCATGTTCTGTTTATTGTGGTAACAAGGTTTAGGTCATTAGAGTGTGTAGCTCAGAGGGATTGGGATTTCTTTATGTGGAGCATGTTCAACAGCTCTGGGTTTGACATAGCTTTTTATGTTGGGCAGAAGACGACTCTGAGTAGGCAATATGCGACAGAGTAAAGCTGGAGTATTTTGAGACGGTCTGCGTAGGGCATCTGTTTGAGGGTGGTAATCCTCTTTGTAAGGTATTTCTGTGGCCTTTCCAGTTGTTGTTGTAGATGTCTTGTGAGGTACATACCAAAAGGGGCATTGTACTCTATAATGGGTCTAATGAGTGATGAGTAGAGGGGAACAATGACCTCTTTTTTCCTGGATGAGAAACCTTTTGTGATGAGGTGTGCCATGTAGAAGGGTTTCCTGACTACTGTGGCAATGTGATTATCAATGGAGAGACTACTGTCCACCTGTGTCCCAAGGTCTCTTATCACACTTTCGGTGTTAAGTAGACTATCGCCTATGGGGTAGTTCATGGGTACAGAGTTTTTACCAAAAGGGATGACAATGCACTTTTTGGCATTGAGCTTGAGGCCATGGCTTTGACACCAGGCATCTGTCTCATTGAGGCCCTTTTGTAGGATGTCCACATTGTTAGGAGATTTGATTATGGCTCCTAGTTTGCAGTCATCTGCGAACTTTGTTAGCCAAAGACCTTCTGTGTTAGCCTGTACTTCAGAGAAGTAGATACCAAAAAGGAGAGGACCTAGGACTGAACCCTGTGGTACTCCACTTCTCACTGGTCTGAAGTTGGATTTAGATTCTGCTACTTTCACAGCGTGGGTTCGGTCAGTGAGCCAGTTGGCAACCCATATTGTGACATAGGGATTTATACCTAGTTTAGTGAGTTTGTCTATATTTCCAGAGTGGGGGATGGTGTTGAAAGCCTTGGCGAGATCTAGATAGGCTGTGTGTACCACTTTACCCTCATTTACAGAGTGGTTTTGAAAGATAGGAGGGAGGGTATTGACCTGATGGATACAGATAAGGAGTTCCAGGCCTTAGTAACCTTGTATGAGTGCAGACAATGCCCAGCAGATTTGATAGATTTGAAAACAGACAGACAGGAGCTTTTTATCACTGAATCACAATGACTGACTGGGAACATAGTTGTGTAAAATGGTTTTAGTGCTGGACAGGCAGATGGATGCTGGATAATTTTATAGGTGGTAAGAAGCTGTGTATATGTTAGCTTATGAGGCAGTTCTAACCAATTTAGGCTCTTCAGTGTTATACAGTGGTGGGTTCTGAAAGGGGTATTTGCTGCAAATTTAGCAACTTTGTTACAACATTGTTAAAGTTTTAATTTTTGTGAAGCCTGGGGCTTAGTAAGGATGACAGTATCATAAAGAAGTGTGGGGAGGAGATAAGTAGTGGCAAGTATAGTTTTAGTTGCGTCAGTGAAAAAGTTTTTTGTTCTGTAAGGCATTCCTAGTTTTTGATGAATTTTTCTTATGCAATTTTGTATATGCAGGTTGAATGTAAGATTATCATCCACTATCATCCCTAATAATTTGGTATGAGATGTGACTTCAATTGTTGTATTATCAAGAGAGAGGACTTTACATTTTGTTTATTCATGAAAGGGAGCTTCGGGTAAAAAGTAGTAGTTTGGTCTTTTTTTTGGATTGAGCATGAGTTATGAGTTATTTAGTCATATTTCAGTGTCTGTTAAAGCTTCCTGAGAAATTTTTGGGAGGTGTACCATGTGTTCAGATGTGCAAATGAGAGTTGGAATCATCTGCATATTGTATTGTGTTAGGGTGGCCTGTTGTGTGGATGTACAGGGGTTGTTGGTGAAAATGTTAAACAGGAAGGGCTATGGATAGAGCCTTGTGGTACACTGTTGGTGACTGGGAAGTAAGGAAAAAGCATGGAGTGCCATTTTACTGATTGATACCTATTGGACAGGTATCTTTTGAACCACAGAAGGGTGGTCTGGGAGAGACCTAGTGATGACATTTGAAGCAGTAGTTTGATGTGACAGGCTGTGTCAAAGGCTTTAGAAAAGTCTAGAAATAAGTAAAAGACTAGTTTGCCATTATGTCCAGTTTTATTGACAGTATCTATATAGGTTAGAAGGGCAGTGTTAGTACTATGGGAAGGATGAAAGCCATGTTGTGTTAGGGAAAGGAGTTCTTCCTGCAGGAGATAGTCTAGCAATTGTTGTTTTTGAATGCATTTTTCAAGTATTTCGGCAAGATGAGATCAGATTGCTATAGATCTAGAGTTATTAATGCCGGTTTAACTTTCTTTTTTTCAGAGAGAGGGAATGTGGGATTCCTGGATTTATCTATTTCAAAGGATTGAGACAGGATAGCCAATGCTATTTTCTGCTGTTTTTAGGTACTTACTTGGAAGATCATCAGTTGAAGAAGAACATGGTTTAAGTTTTAATAAGAGCAATTTTATATAAGATGTAGGCCAAGGTTTGAAGGTGAAAGAGGATGTGGTGATATGTGGCTGCTGGACAGGGATGGAAACACATGGTGTGGAACCCTTGGTTAGAGATGTTATACTATCTCTAAAATAAAAGTTGAACTGTATTGCGGTTTCAATTGGTGAATTATTGGGTGAGGGGTATGGGTTGAATTTCTGGCCATAATTTAAGATTTCTTTAATGGATGCCCGCATTTTTAGGGTTTTGTTTAGTATTATTCTAAAAGTTATTATAGTATAGCTTTTTGTCTTAATTTATTTGCTTCTTAGTACGATTGTGAAGCATTCTAAAGTTTCAAGCTATTGTTGTGTTTTATCATTTTTGCCATTCTTTCCATGCTTTTTCTCTATCCTGCATCAGCATTCTACTCTTTTTGGATAGCCAGAGTGTATTATTATAGCAATAACCCACGCCTGGGTGTGGGTAATGCTAAATTTACCCACGGTTGGCGTGGTTTGGTCCCGAGGGCAAAGCCCGAGGGACCAAACAAAGCCAACCGTGGGTAAATTTAGCATTACCCACACCAGAAGTGGTTATTATACTCATGACATTATTTAAGAAAAGAAACTATTACTTTTCTTAAATAATGGCATAGTATAATGCCTGTTTGCTGCCCTTCCGCAGATGTCTGGCATCCGCGGCAGTTCTGATGTACTGCACGCCTGCGCAGTACATCAGAGCTGTGGGCAAAAGCAACGGAGAAAGCAAGATCTTCGTTGCTTTTTTTAGTGTCTCGCTATGTTAAATGAGTTTAACATAGCGAGACAGTTTTAAAATAAGCAACGGACATCTCCGTTCTTTTCACACATCATTATTGAAGACAACATCTTCCACAATGAGTGCATGCACTTGCTAAACCTCTTCAAAGAAATAAGTTACCCAGAGATCCTGCTAGATAAAAATCTTCTGAGAAGCCAGTCACTCCAGGCAAGCCAAATTCAGACTGATCCTTAAACATGGCTACTTACCATTTACAGAAAGAGAACTTTTAGGAATAATTTCCTCGCGTTCTTAAGGCAGCACCTTCACTTTATGAAGGCCAGTGTAGTAAAGGGACAACTAGTCAGACTCTCACACATCATTAGTGAAGACAACATCTTCCACAATGCATGTGTGTGTGCATTTGCCAAAGAAGAAGTTAACAGGAGATTGTGCTAGATAAAATCTAATTAGAAGTGAGCCTCTCCAGGCAAACCAAATTCAGACCGATCCTTAAACATGGCTACTTAGTCGAATCCCCAATGCAGCCCAGGATGAACTTCATCTTGAGCTTCCCAATTCCCATCAGGTTAGATATGACCCTCGTCGGATATATTTTGAACAAGAATTGGTGCATTATACGCAGTGACCGAATGCTGCACCAACCCCTCAAAGACAAGCCGATCTTCAACTACAAAAGAACCAGGACTTTAAAAAACCCTCTTTCAGAAACCTGAAACCTTTGTGCAGGAGTCCTCAGATGACCACAATTCCAGTACCAAGGGCGTGGTCGGTGGTTGATTTTCAAGCCATTACCAAATCACTACCGTCCATCTGTACTAATCCAGCTAAGTTCCAGTGTGTGCTGGCGGGACATATTATCCTACAAAATCTCACAATAGAAGAAGTCAGGGCAGTTCTTCACTACTCTGTGCCGGCTGATCTGATGAAATGGATTTGGGACCAAGTTGATGTCCCTACTCCAATTCCAAAACACAATGCACAGGGAGATAATGGATTTGAAGCAGTCAGACAACGTATAGTAGATGCTATCTATATCAAACAAAGCTCCTCATTAGCACTCTTCAAGAAAAATCTTGATGATTGGATGGGAAATAGGAAATTCACCCTGGGGATCACCTCTGTGGCTCTGCTCGACAGTGGCACAGAAAAATAATTTTCTTGGGTGGCAAAAGCCAGGGTACATTTTTGGCTGGGCTTGTATAGACCCCAGAGCTGATAGCCTAGTACCTACCTATGAACCTATGAACTTATTATGGTAATAGTTCCACCCACACCCAACTGGTCCAAAATCAAGTCAGTTCTTCAGAAAGAAGATTAACCTGTGGACGAGTATTTAAGTCATCTCACTGAAGCCTTCGAGACATACTCTGGTTACCCAGAACCCACCGAAGGGCCAGCACAAAGTGGATTGTCGGCTGCCTTTGTAGATGGGTTATGCCCGCAAGTACGGGATAAGCTAAAGGAAGTATGCTTAAACTGGCCTAGTCTTGGATTGCATGAATTGGTCACACAAGTGCAATACCTCTCTGACCACTTAGCAAAGGAAAAAAAAGAATTACAGGGAAAATTGGTTAAGGCGCAGATTCAGATGTGTACTGCCTTCGGGCAGCATGGACGGGGAGCACGAAGACAGGGAGAGGTGGATGCCAAGGGGCAGGAAATCAAAATAGACAAAACTGGCAGGAAACATGATCAGCCCCACACCAAGGCTACAATAATCAGACAGAGTGTTTCAATTGTGGCCAAGTAGGCCATTGGAGGAATGAATGTCCGTATCTGGTTGAACAACCTGCCACACCCACTGATACGTCACCTCAGTCGAATTCTAATTGGACCCCATCCAATCGGCAGCCATCACAATGAAGGTTCCCTGAACAAAGACAACAGCAGTTGTGCCCTTTCATTCCTGTGGATCAAGATGGACCGCATGTTATGTTGCTTGTCAAAAATAAACCTTACCCATTTTTAACTGACACTGGAGCAACTAAATCTATGTTAGCTGGTGAAGCAGCAATAAATGTCTCCCTCTGCAATAACACAACTAGAGGGGTAGGTGTCTCTGGTATCCCTATTGAATATTCTGAAACTGTTCCAGTCCCAGTAACTTTGGGACCTTTACAGGACAATCATGCATTTTTAGTAGGACCCTCAGCACCTTTAAATTTATTGGGGAGAGATTTGCTCTGTAAGATGGAAGCAACCATTTTCTGCACAGCTGATGGAGTATATTTACAAGTACCTTCAGATAAACAAAATAGTATTTTGGCTACCTTAGACAAAGCTGTCACTCTGCAAACAATATGTATGCAGTCTGACCTCAATAAAAATAAGCATTTAAATTCATTACCCTCTCATCTATGGACCACTCATGATAATGATGTTGGATTTCTGACTTCAGCTACTCCTGTAAAAATAACCTTAAAACCTGGGGCAAAGTTACTTTGGGTGCCACAGTACCCTTTGATGACTGAGGCTACATCTGGTATTGCCCCCATCATTTCTGCTTTGGTACAGCAAGGAATCATAGTCCCTACAACAAGCCCATGCAATACTCCAATTCTACCAGTAAAGAAACCTGGTAAACAAGCTTACAGATTTGTGCAAGATTTGTGAGAAGTCAATAAAGCTGTTCTGCCTGTTTTCCAATTGTACCAAACCCAGCTATGATTTTAAGCTGTATCCCACCTACAGCACATTGTTTTATGGTTATAGATATCTCATCAGCTTTCTTTTCTACTCCGGTACATTCTGATAGTCAGTATTTGTTTGCATTCACTTATCAGGGTCAACAGTATACTTGGACCCGACTACCCCTGGGATATGTAGAATCTCCAACCCTATTCTCTAGAGAGATGCACAGACAACTACAGGATTTACAGTTACCACCGTGTTCAGTTTTGGTCCAATATGTAGATGATATTCTTATAGCTTCACATGATACTAAGTCTTGTATAGAGGACTCTCTTCTAGTTTTAAAGTTTTTAGCTGAACGAGGCTTTAAGGTAAATAAATCTAAACTGCAGTTCTGTCAAGAAAAGGTGCAATACCTGGGACACATCATTTCTATGGGTTCACGTCAAATACATCCAAGTAGGATCACCTCCATTCAGAATGCCCCTCGCCCTGTAACTCAGAGACAACTCATTGTAGACAGTGGGTGCCAAATTTTTCAGAAATTTCGGCCCCTCTGTTACAGCTTCTAAAAAAGGAAGTCACAGATCCTCTGCCTTGGTCCCCTGAACATAAAAATGTTTTTCAGGCTATTAAAACAGCACTGATAAACCCACCTGTCCTGGGGCTCCCAGATCATTCTAAACCATTTGTTTTCTTCTGTTGTGAAAGGAACAAGACTGCCCTGGGTCTGCTAGTGCAAGCACGCATGGGGGGCTATCGACCTATAGCATATTACAGCATTCAGTTAGATCCTGTTGCTTCTGGCTATCCACCCTGTTTGCGAGCGGTGGCAGCCGCTGCTGGTTTGATCGATATGGCGGCACCATTGACTTTAGGACATAATACTATACTAGCAGTACCTCATGCGGTGTAAGTACTACTCTTAAAAACAAAAACCCAGTATATTTCCAATGCTCGCCTCACTAAATATGAGTTAAGTTTATTAAGTAATCCTGCTGTGCAAATTACACGTTGCCCACCACTAAACCCTGCTTCATTGATTCCAACTAGTGACGAAGGTGAACCACATGACTGTGTGCTTGTAGTTAACACTGTTCTTTCTCCCAGGTTAGATTTACAAGATGTTCCTTTGCTTAATCTTGACTTAGTTATTTTTGTGGATGGATCCTGCTTATGAAATAATTCTGGTGAACTCCAGGCTGCATGGTCAGTCTGCTCGCCATCTGAGGTCTTACAAACTGGACAATTACCACCTGGCACCTCTGCACAAGCCACAGAATTAGTAGCGCTTTTGCATGCATGTAAAATGGCCAAAGACAGATCTGTTACTATCTATACTGATTCACGTTATGCCCATGGTGTTGTTCATGATTTTGGTACCTTATGGAAGGAAAGAGGGTTTTTGACATCCTCTGGGGCACCTATTAAAAATTACCTGTACATTGATCACCTACTACAGGATTTGTTACAACCTTCTGAAATTGCTGTTCTTAAGTGTGCAGCTCACCAGTCCAATGACTCCTTAGTAGCTAAGGGAAATAATTTGGCTGACTGGGCTGCCAAACAGGCTGCTCTTTCACAGACTGTTCAGGGACAATTTCTGCAGCCTATTTTACAAACGGTTACTTTTGATACTACTGTTTTAAAAACTTTACAAAACGAAGCATCGGGATCAGAAAGAAAAGCATGGCTGGCTCAAAGCTATTTCAAACGCACTGATTCAATTTGGCAACATCCTGATGGCAGATTAATTTGCCCTATATCTATGTTAAATTCTCTTATAAAAGCATATCACTTGCCAGCTCATGTAGGGGTGCAAGCATTAATCAAACAAATCCAAAAGGATTGGTTTGCCCCAGGACTTTCTGCTTCTGTGCAACATTTTTTGAGCACATGCTCCATTTGTATAATATTTCAAAAGGCACTATGGCTCCCGCTCAACCAGTGCCAAAACCAATGGGACCATTTTGTGCCTTACAGTGGGAATTTATTGAACTCCCACCTTGTACTCATTTAAAATATGTTTTGACTGTTGTTAATACTTTTTTGGGGTGGTTAGAAGCCTACCCATGTGCTAAAAATGATGCTATTTCAGTTGCAAAAAAATTGTGTTATAGGTTCATAGGTTCATAGGTAGGTACTAGGCTATCGGCCCTAGGGCCCATACAAGCCTAGCCAAAAAATGTACCTTGGCTTTCGCCACCCAAGAAAATTATTTTCCTGTGCCCCTGTCGAGCAGAGCCACAGAAGTGATCCCCGGGGTGAATTTCCCATTTCCCATCCAATCATCAAGATTTTTCTTGAAGAGTGCTAATGAGGAGCTTTGTTTGACATAGATAGGTAGTCTGTTCCAGAGTATGGGAAGTCTCTGGGACAGGAATCTATCCCTCCAGCATGTTCTGTTTATTGTGGTGACAAGGCTAAGGTCCCTAGAACATGTAGCTCGGAGGGCTTGGGATTTCTTTAAGTGGACCATGTCCAACAGCTCTGGGTTTGACATAGCTTTGTATGTTAGGCAGAGATCGCCCCTGAGTAGACGATATGCGATGGAGTAAAGCTGTAGTTTTTTGTGATGGTCTGCATAGGGCATATGTTTAAGGCCAGTAATCCTCTTTGTGAGGTATTTCTGTGGTCTTTCCAGTTGTTGTAGATGTCTTGTGAGGTACATACCAAAAGGGGCATTGTACTCTATAATGGGTCTAATGAGTGATGAGTAGAGGGGAACAATGACCTCTTTTTTTCTGGATGAGAAACCTTTTGTGATGAGATGAGCCACGTAGAAGGATTTCCTGACCACTGTGGTGATGTGATTATCAAAGGAGAGATTACTGTCCACCTGTGTCCCAAGGTCTCTTATCACATTTTCGGCATAAAGTAGACTAGCAGCTATGTGGTAGTTCATGGGTACAGAGTTTTTACCAAAGCGGATGACAATACACTTTTTGGCATTGAGCTTCAGGCCATGGCTTTGACACCAGGTATCTGTCTCATTGAGGCCCTTTTGTAGTTTGTCCACATCGTTAGGAGTTTCGATTATGGCTCCTAGTTTGCAGTCATCTGCACACTTTGTTAGCCAAAGACCTTCTGTGTTGGCCTGCATTTTAGAGAAATAGATACCAAACAGGAGAGGACCCAGGACTGAACCCTGTGGTACTCCACTTGTCACTCGTCTGATGTAGGATTTGGAATCCACTACTTTCACAGTGTGGGTTCTGTCCGTGAGCCAGTTGGCAACCCATCTTGTGACATAGGGATTTATTCCTAGTTTAGTGAGCTTATCTACAATTCCAGAGTGGGGGATGGTGTCGAAAGCCTTGGCGAGATCTAGATAAGCTGTGTGAACCATTTTACCCTCATCTATGTCTTTGGTGACTGCTTCAAAGAAGTCAATCAGGTTTAGGAGACATGATCTGCCTTTTACAAATCCAAACTGAGTAGGGTCCAGAGTTTGGAGATTACTAATGTCTTTGTTTATGAGTTCCATGATGATACATTCCATGGCCTTGCAGACCAGGCTCGTCAGGCTAATGGGGCAGTAGTTCCCGGGGTCCGACGTGGCTCCCCCTTTGTGGAGTGGGATAACTGTCGCGGTGCACCATTCAGTGGGTACAAAGCCTGAGGTGAGGCTATGACTGAACATGGTACTTAGGTAGGGTGCCAGTTCATTCTGTAGTTCGTGTAGAACACAGCCTGGGATATTGTCAGGTCCCATGGATGCTGTGTTCTTGGCTTTGGAGAGTGTGTTTTTTACCTGTGCAGCCGTGATTATAGGAACTTTCATTCTTCAGGTATAGAGATGGGCCCTCTAGGGGGTGAGAGGGGGGTAAAGCCAGCACTGAACCTATCTGCTAGGATGTTGGCAATATCAGTTGGTTCTGTATATTTAGTGCCATTATGTTGTAACTCAGAGCAGATCTCAGTGTTCCCATTTAGATTCTTGACATAGCTATAGAATGCTTTGTGGTTGTCTTTAGAGTCAGTGGCAATTTTGTTTTCGTAACTAGCTTTGGGGGATTTTATGAGGGATCTCAGCTTCTTACTGAGGTTGACCAGGGAGTTCCTCCAGTCATGGGATTTTACTCTTTTTTGCAACAGTTTCTTTCTCCTGTTGTAGAGTTTGTTTATGGCAGAGATCCACCAGATTGGCTTCCTTTTTTTTGGAGGATAACATCTTGGTTCTGTTAGGGATAGCATGATCCATACACTCGTGTACGTGCTTATAAAGTGCATTTGTGTAGGATTCGGCAGTCATACCTCTATTGTCCGTCTGCATGGGTGTCATGAAGTTTGCCACTTCTGTCTTAAGAAGTGTGAAGTTGGCTTTTGAGAAGATTTTATGATGGTTTTCCTAATTGGGGCTGGGGTTGGGATGTGGATGTCTAGGCTGATTAGCTTGTGGTTGGATCTGACCAACGAGGAATTGACCTCTGGTGTGGAACACCGGTTTTCTGTGTTGGTAATGACCAGGTCTAGGATATTACTGCCCCTGGTGGGGGTGTGAATAAGTTGATCTAAGGCGTTGGAATTTATGAATTCTAGAAAACGTGGAGCAAAAGAGTTGGTACATGAGTAGTTTTCCCAGTTAATGGTGGGGTAGTTGAAATCGCCCATTATTAGGGTGTTGGGTTGTACCCTAATACTTTCCAGTGTATCAAGAAATGAGGAGTGTGAATCCTGGGGCATGGTGGGGGGTCTGTAGCAAGCTACAGTTTGGATTGCGGTCTTGCCCAGAGTTAGTTGCACTTGGATAATCTCGGATGCATTATGCTGTGCAACTAGCCTGGAGGTGTGGATATCCTTAATGAATATGGGCACGCCTCTGCCTTTAGTGCTTCTTTTTGGGTTAGGTGGCTGAAAGATGTGGTATGAATTGAAGCCTGGTAATGCAGGGGTGCTCTCTGGAGCTTTGAACCAGGTCTCTGTCACTGCACAGATGTCAATGTTCTCCATTTTATGGAGTGCTTCGAGTGAGTGCATTTTGAGGTTTAGACTTCTAGCATTGAGTAGCATTACCCTCAGATTTTGCTTGCTTGTACCTGTTACAGTGGTGAATTTGTCATTTGAACCTTGCCTAAAAAAGGCACTATAGGGGTTGCAAGAGTCTTAGCCAGTATCCGGAATCCTAAGGGCGACAGGTGCAGGCCATCTCTAGCAATGCATCGTGGACTGTCAATCATGTCGTCCCAGGCAGACAAATACTGGATCCCCTTAGAATGACACCAGAAGCTTAGCCAATTGTTGAAGTCAATCATTTTGTCCTTGTACTGTGATATCATTCTGGGTGATGGCAGGATGCTACTCAGGGTTAGGGTCATACCTGCCTGGAATACAAGATCTGAACTGATACATCATTTTGGTGTTGCCTGTCAAATATACTCTGACCATGGAACGCATTTTACTGCTCAGTTAGTTGAATCATTGTGTACAATGTTAGCCATCACTTTGAAATTTCATTGCTCGTATAGGCCACAGGCATCAGGTATTATTGAACAAATGAATCAGACCTTGAAAATTGGACTTGCTAAAGTCACATCAGAAGCAGGCCTAACTTGGGTACAGGCCTTACCACTAGCCTTACTTTCTATGCAAGCACAACTGCATCCTACTAAGGGTCTTTCTCCTCATGAAATTCTCATGGGTCACCCTCTGTGTATGCCCATGACACCACCATCACCCCTTTCTGAATATGATGCATTTGATAATGATATTCTTTTGTACTGCAAATCTCGTTTCCTTTTTACAGTTTCACCACCAACAAGTAGCAGCTGCTCAGCATCTTCCAGATCCTTTCCTGTCATCTGCCCTACAACCAGGCAATTGGGTCTATGTTAAGTCCTTTTCTAGAAAAACAGTGATCCACCCATGCTGGAAGGAGCCCTTCCTGGTTCTTCTGACAACTTCATCTGCTGTGCATCTACAAGGATCTCCTACCTGGATCCACATTTCACACATCAAAAACGTTGTGCCATCCGAAGACCAACAGCCTTTACCTTTTTCAACTCTAGACTCTTCTCCCATTGCTACTTGAACTCTATGTAGAACTGTTCCAGTACCTGACAATGCCTAACATCTACCCTTTTGGAAAACTTCAAACTCCACAACAACCATTTCCATGAAAATATTGGACAGCCATTCTAGTGGTCATTCTTGTTGTACTGTTATTTTTAATGTGGCCATTTTTATTTCCTGCTCCATCAACGCATCAAACCAAACAAGCTACTTGGCATCCACCCTTCAACACCTACCAAGCCATCAAATATGCTTACGCTTCTACCTTCAATGCTTCTAATTGCTGGATGTGTGCAGCTCTTCCCACTTTGCATGACAGCCTACCAATGGCAGCTAGTCCTTTACCTACTGAAAACTATTCCACCATCCTCTTTAACATTTCTGGGGGATTGTGTAAAAAGATACATTCAAATTGAACTGTAGCTCTGACTTTGGCATATCAACAGCAAGGCATTTTATGCCTAAAACAAAAGGGAATAAAGAGAGTCGGCTCAAGTAATTGCACTATAACAATTCAGAGAGTATGTGCCATTACTAACTACACAGCCTTACAGTCAATTAACGTTACGGCACAGAATAGGTCTATTTCCTATTCAGTGTGGTAGGCCTCTGCATCTGCACCATTCAAGAATTATTCAGACTGGCAGACTTGTAATGTGACTGGAATGATGCTGGGGCCAAAAACGGTATGGATCTTTGAAAATAGCCCTACAATGACAAATTATTTGCAACTCTCATGACTTAAGTTAGATTTATATGATGTATTCTCCCAAGTACTGTTCAATAATAATGTTACTACAAACATTTCCACTATGCTCTTGGAAGAAGGATTATATTTTATATGTGGTAGAAAAGCCTATAAATGGCTACCGGGAAACTGGTCTGGTAGCTGTTTCTTAGGTTATTTAGTCCCAGCTATCCGACATGTATCTGCTTTACCTCAAGGGAAAATTTGGAACATTTGAGAAGTCAAAAAGCCTGCCAATCTGGTAGGCCAAGTTGACGCTTCATGGATTTATCATCATGACTTGCTCATGCTGGCACTAAAGGACTGTCCCATATGGACTTGGGTGATGACATCATATCGTGGGCCACAATAATTCCAGCATATGGAGCAGTAAAATCAATTTGGGAACTGAGAAAGCTGTCCAAGCTGCTTGAAATACTAAGCAATGCCACATTCTCTGCTTTAGAACTAGTGACTGATGAACTGACTGCTATGAAAGCTGTAGCCCTCCAAAACCATATGGCTCACGATTTCACCCTAGCAGCGAAAGGTGGAACTTGTGCTTTAATCCAGGTGGAGTGCTGTATGTTTATTCCTGACAATCAGTACAAATTGAAAGTCATCTTAAACTCATTCAGAGAGTCTCTGAACTCTCTAAGGCCAAGGAAGCTGATAACTCAACATGGGCATGGTTAACCAACCTGTTTTCAGGTTGGGGAGGTGGACTATTAAAGTTAATTTTATTAATCACAGTATTAGCTATTATTGCCTTTGTTTTTGTGTTTTTAATCAAAGCATTGATTTTAAAATTAATGTCGTTCAAAACTATTAAAAAGGTGCCAAAGTTTTATATGCCTGCAGCTATAAATATAGATGATGAAATAAAAATGTGTGACAATGTTGAAGTAACCAGCCACTTGGAGTGTTAGACTTAAGGCAAATGTATGATAGATTAAATGGTGATGCTTACACAGCATCAAATGGGGGATTGTAGAATATGAACGGCCAAAGCATGTATTTAAGGAAATTGAGTACGTGACAATCTGCTTGCATTAAAATGGACTTTGTATTGTGAACTCTGAGTAAACTGTAAATAGCGGAAAAGGACTTAAAAACAAGAGCCTGCTTGAAAGCAGGAAATGTGCCTTATATGGAAGTGCATCCGATTTTCTTTTTCTGCCTAGAGATGTAGTAATGTGAACTGCTTTAAGCCTACGGGTAAACCACTGATTGTTTAATTGTCTTTTGAACTGATCTAATTGGTCCAGTTTATATTTTTGTATTGTCAACAGTATTACCAGTATATAAGTTTATGCATTCCTTTGTTCTGGGAGTCTCCCTGGAACTTTCCATGAGGCTCCCACACGTGTGTAATAAATACCACTGAAAGAGTGTAAAATCTGTCTTGTCTTCATTTAAGGTAAAAGCTAACTCAACACAGCCCTGTGGGAAGTCTACCATCTGCAGACATATACTAACTTGCTCTGAATATACTTTCCCCCACAACAAGTTTAAAATAAAAATAACTGGACATTACAACTGTGGCGCTACCTGTATAGTATATGCCACAATTTGCTTGGCCTGCAGCTGCTTTTACATAGGTAAAATGGCCTGAAGACTCGGGGAAAGAGACAAAGAACATTTGCAGGCCATTAAACACCAAGATCACTCTAACGCATTGGGTAGACATACCATAAAATACGCATGCTTCTCAGGATTTAAATTTCTAGCCCTGGAAAGAATCATCCCCTTCTTCGGAGATACAGACAATCTTCTTAAAGTCAGGGAACTCAGATTACTACTCCTCCTTCAAGCCAATATTTCCCTCAGCTTGAACGAAAACAGTAACATTAAATGTGTGCTGAAATGGTTCAAATGCACAGCAACATCACCAATTTGTCACCATAAACACAGGGGGGAAATTTTCTAAAAGAAGTAACTACTGCTGGTACACACTGCACCTGCAGTGATTTCTTATTGCAGACTATGACCAAGGAGTTCAGCTTCACAGAGTTGTGCATGCAGAGTTGGATTGTTATGCAAGTTGCCTTGACTTGCTGTATGGCAGCCGCAAAGACAGTTGTTGTACAGAAAAGGCAGACTGGTGGCCATATACAAAAATTGATGTGATTTAAATTAAGCCATGGCATACTACTAATAAAGTACTTCCTGTGTGATATAAAACAGCAAACTAGTCATCCTACTTAACCATGTGACAAAATACATAAAAGATATATGCATGATAAACATTTCCATTAGTATTTTTCACACTTATCTTTTCAGCAGAAATGAACTACAGATATTCAACTCCATCATGGCAGCATGCAACACAACATTATGGAGGTAAGTCGAATCAGGGCTTAACAATGAAGCATACCAGAATCACATAGCACAGTTGCAATGTCTGTAGCATATCTGGCAATATGCATATGTAGACCCAAAATCAGAAAAAAGGCCAGCACCAAGGAAGCTTCAAAAGTAGTTTAATAAAACTTATTAAACTACTTTTGAAGCTTCCTTGGTGCTGGCCTTTTTTCTGATTTTGGGTCTAACAAGTGCTCTTGCCGTGCACCAGCCTAACTTGCTAGCTCCTATACACTACAATATGCATATGTACCATCATGAAAGTTGAGCCTGACAAAACACAAACCAAAATATGGAAAATACCAGGGATGGCCTAGTTTTCACATATTTATACCTAGGCTCGACCATTCTATATTCTCAGACTTTTGGAGCAGGCATTTTGTTTTACTCATATAATGTTATATTTGTTGACAGTTTTCTAGGTTAATGCTTATTATTTATTTACTTATAGACTTCATTTGCTGACAAGATAGAATGTTCTTAGAAGGCGAGTTCTTATTTAATGGCATAAGTTGAACTTGAGCCATTTGGTGCAGAGGTATAAGAAGTTAAAACTGTGTAGATCTGTAATTAATTTGAATGTGCCAATAACACACACCCAAATAAGCACATGATTGTGTCCTGTAATACAAAGGGGGTGAGATATACCTTGTTGTTTTCTAACATGGAAGCTCTGTATGCAGTATCATGCTGGGATGGTTGACACTGCCACACAGGAAGTATATCGAGCTCACCATGGAGTACGTTTTGATACTTATCAAGCCTGATGTAAAAAGGGAAGTATTTTGCAGTGTGGAAATAAAATAATACCAATATAGTAACAATGAAATTGATCATTTGTGATCAGTGCTGTACCCCGGTTAACAAATTCAAATAAATAAATAAACAAACCATAATGAAATCATAGAAAATCAAGGCTTGTAAGATAGCAATGAGATAGACACACACACACACACACACACACACACACACACACACACACACACACACACACACACACACACATTATAAACAAAGAGTCTGGATTATGTTATTAAGCTTCCTGTGGTATCCAACAGTCTTGATATAAATGGTGAAGGCATGGACACTTCTTGAGGTGGTGCTCTGTTTCATTGTAATATTGTGGTGTATGTTACATTTCCACACTGGTAAACATAGGTAGATATGATTTTATTTTCCATTTGTCAGCTGGGCTAGAACATTGATCCATCTGAAGCATTTTCAGGCTCCGTACAGGCAGATATGAAGGTAGAGAAGCCCACAGATGACATTCTTCCTTAAACCAGAAGGAATAACATAAGAAGCAATGTTAAATACATGATTTTATGCCAAAGTTTGGCATCTTCCCATGTATACTAATATTAGTTTTCTTCAGTAAACGCTGTCATATTTTCATTGTGTATGACTTACATAGATGTGTGCTGCATCTATAATTTTCACATCTTTCTTAGGTATGAGCAGGTAGCAGAATCTAATTATGAATAATTTCTAGTTTCAGTAAAGAAGAAGTGGGAGATAAGAAATTGAACTTTAGAGGGGCAGAGATGGGATATGAGGAGAAATGAAGAGAGGAAAGGGTATAAAGATTTTACAGCAGAGAATAATGCAGGTAGTATCAAAAATTCATTGGACAACATTGACAAAAAATATCATGCTTGACCAAAACTGATTGAGAACACAGTTGCTGTAACCTCCACTATACTTATCAAAAACAGTACATTTGCAGGGTGACAAACCCCTCTATGCCCCTATGTTAGGTCACAATTTCTTTGATATGCCACCTGTATTGTCACAGAACAGTTTGGAAAGGAGAAAATCCCAACTACATCTCACAAAAGTCTTACAGAAATAGAGATGCTGTACTACACAAGATTTTAATGAATAATAATACCTGAGAATGTGACTGCAAAGTTGGAACCTATCCCAACTAAATCAGTTAATGCTAGAGAAGCCATCTTGGCTTGATGAATCCATCATCCCTAAGATAAGCCAAAGGGATAATTCCGATGACAAAAATGATGTGGTTCTAGAAGTTTTACAATAAATGGCAATGAAAACTCAAAGATCCATACAACAACTCTTGTACTGACATAAAATATTCTCACTATGAGTGGACAACTGTAGACGATACATTTTTTCATATGCAAAAACTGGTATATATTGTTCCATTAAACTTTCAAATGGCTCCTGAGTCATGTGATTACTTTAGTTCTAGAAGTCTATCATTTGATTTCAAATGGAATATATGGCTTCACGTCACATACTTGAGGTGAAATTGCTCGAGTGTCAATATCCTGCAGAGAAAAAGGATGAACAGCATAATGCTGAACACTTTTTCCTCCAGGAAATAACTGCTACTGTGATTCTGAATTGTTTGCCGGCTATGATTCATTTACTTCTTTAAAGAGATTTCTCCTTTCTTTGAGTTGGTGAGACTGTAGAGTTGGTATATATACATTTTCTGTGATGGGAGACTTGCCCCACACATACAGGGATGCTGGAGGGCTTGCTTCTTGCAAAAAATCAAGAAAAAAGGATGTGTTTTTGCCCCAATGATGTTTGGGCATTTTTTCATTCTTTTGGAGCATCTATTGCCAGTAAGTTGATGTTTCATAGTAGAACCAGAATATATATTGTTTATTACACAAATAATGTCAGTTTTGAGGTTTGGACAGATTAAATGAGCCATGCTGGTTCTTATCCATATTTGGATTTCTAGAAAATATTCACATTAGTAACAAAGTATCAATAGCAGTGTAAATATACCTTGCAATATATCAACATCATACAAACATATCCTCAAATAATAGTCAAATAGTCAGTATTCAATATCCTCTCAGTACCATGCCCTCCATCCTTGAGATATACAAGAAACACTGAGTTACTTGAAAATTATGTGGACAAAACCACTACAAGCTTTAGGACAACTATCATTGTCATACCGATGTCCGTGCTGTATGAATTTCCCACCCCTTGAAGGGATTCATCATTACAGCATTCATCTGCGAATCAAAGCAAATTATTATTAAATATGCAGAATCCAGTTTAAGTAGTGAACTATTCTTTGCACATTTAATATAGATAGACATAAACATAGATATAGATATAGATATACATACAGATATAGATATAGATTTGCAAAAATAAATACTTAAAATTTTTTGTAGGTTATATTGTCTACCCAATGAAAGATGAATTTAAGTATTTATTTTGCATTAGTTAAATAATGAATTGCAATAAGTTTTGTGAATTTAAAGGAAATCGCAATTAATTTTTTAAAACCCTGTTATACTGTTTGTCAATGGGCTAAAAGTTATTTTAGAATAAAAAAGGTGCTCTAAGAGCAGAGTACATGGTTTAAATTAATGTCACTGTTTGTCGGAACTCTTTTTTAATTTCTAGTTTTCATTTATGTGATAATTGTAAAAGGTTTAATTATTACTATACTGCACCTATTGTTTATGAAAACATTTCTTTTTATTGTTTGTTAGACTACTGTGATATTACTTATGTTTGCAGTTTGTATGTTTTTCATAAGGATTTTATGTTTTGCTATTGTTTTAACATGTATTATTGTTTATAAATTCAAGTAATATTTTTTTATTTAAAACGTGTTAATAGAATTTATTAAAGTACCTTCATATTAGTCATTAAGATGGGTAATGTTTTGATAGCTTTTCTCCTTTGTCTTTAGCAAATCATTTGGATTTTACAGAGCTCATGAAAACTGCTGAACCTTGTTACAAAGTGCCTCTATTGCGTGACAAATATTTATGAGGCACTAAAAATGACAGAAGATTATTTGTTCACATTTTAAAAGGTGTACATAACTGCAATCAAAATACAGGTACTACATCCTGAAACTTTTCACATTAGCTTTTTATTCGACAAAAATAAAATTACAGAAAACCATGATTATTTGGTATAGGAAAATAGCTACAGAGCTTTACAGCTACAAGTATCTTGTGAAAACTAAATGAGTTCCTTCATGAATAAGTTCATTCTCAAGGTCTATGCTATAGCTTTATTGCAAGTAACAGTAAAGCTACTAGCAGTATGTAATAAAAGCTTTTTGGCCTGCTTCTTTTACAGATTGTTTATTTTTACTGATTATTATGGGATTCTTCTGCATTTCTATACAAACAGATCATACACAGATGTTTTCAAAATACAATGACATGCCTTTTTATACATTTAATCAAGGCAATCTGAAAGCTATGTACAGAAATATAGAATCATACCTTGCCTTTTAATATGCTGACTTTAAATGCTTTGATGATTGGAGTTCTAAGGAAACAATATATATATATATATATATATATATATATATATATATATATATATATATATAGTGTGCGTGCGTGTGTGTGCGTGTGTGTATATCTATCTATATATATATATATATATATATATATATATATATCTACAACAAAAGCAACATACCCAAAATTAACACTTTATTAATAATCTAGTGCCTCAGCAATGCCTTTCAATGGAGTTCATCAAGTCACAATTCAAAAAAGCATATAGGTATGTGTGTGTGTGTGTGTGTGTGTGTGTGTGTGTGTGTGTGTGTGTGTGTGTGTGTGTGTGTGTGTATGTGTGTGTGTGTGTGTATATATATATATATATATATATATATATATATATATATATATATATATAAAATGATATAATTAAAACGATTTAAAACAATTAAATGCCTCACATTAAATAAGATATTTCCAGTTTCATTCCATTTTAACTCTCTAGGATATAGTGTGCCATACTTAGTAATCTATACAGTTTATTTATAGAAAAGTTTGCTTTTAAATCGTTATTTTCTCCAAATGTACTACTTACTTCTTCAATAACTGTATACATAAACAAAAAGAAAATTGTATCCAGTTCAACTGAGATTAACATATATTATATTGTATCCTAAATTGCTCTAAAGCAGCAAAATAAATAGCAGTTTTTAGGTGCTAGACATACAGATCATAGTGTACCACACTGCTGATACAATGATTTCATTTCACTCCATAGCTTCTGACTATGAAGGTGGCTAAAAATTATCTGTGAAACACTGACATAATTGCAGTTGCACATATACTATGAATGCCAAAGGGATACTGTATATAGTTCTGTGCATATAAAATACTAGATGGATGCAACTTTTGTAGCTCTGAGCTAAAAAAATTGGGATTTGATAAAATTATTTTATGGCATATTATTTATTAATTTGTTATCCACGTGAACATAGCATGTACAATGCCTCATTTCATGAGTGTCGCAGGCACACTGGTTGGGTGACTTGCATGTGATTACATATTGTTTAAGTGGAGAAAGAGGGGATCAAACTAAGGATTACAGAATGGAGTTCTTTACCAGTTCAGCCCTCAAAACCTCTGAACTAAACTACCATATATAAGATAGTATACGCTTTCAACTTTTGACAACTGCTTGAACTCTGATGACAGAAAAAAATAAATAATTTGATGAAATGTCCAGGGCGCCCTGCAACAGCTGTCTTTTCATAGTTTCATAGTTTCATAGTTTAGTACTAGGCTATCTGCCCTGGGGCATTTATAAGCCTAGCCATAGTGATGTGGCTTTCACCACCCCGTGTAATGGTACAAAAGTGTACAGAATAGATTTAGAATACTGTGCCTCTGTCTAGTAGTGACACAGTGAAGACCCTCTTACATAATAGAATTAGTTTACTGTGCCTCTGTCTAATAGTGACACAGAGATGACCCTGGGATAAACCTACGATCTCCCATCCACTCGTCAAGATTTCTCTTGAAGAGAGTCAGTGAGGGGCTCTGCCTAACATGAACTGGGATTCTGTTCCAGAGTATGGGAAGCCTCTGAGTTATGAATCTGTCCCTCCAGCATGTCCTATTCATATTTGTGCTGAGGTTTAAATCTTTAGCTCTCGTGGTTCTGATGGATTTGGATTTTTTGAGGTGGAGCATGTCCATCAATTCCTGATTGGACATGGCCTTGTACGTCAGGCACAGATCACCTCCGCGTAGGCAGTATGCTACTGAATAGAGCTGGAGTTTCTTTAGTCTGGCAGCATATGACATATGTTGGAGACCCTTGATCCTCTTGGTGAGGTACTTTTGGGGTATCTCTAGCTGTTGCAAGTGCCGGGTGAGGTACATACCAAATGGGGCATTGTACTCAATCATGGGCCTGATAACGGAGGAGTATAGGGGCACAATGACCTCCTTTGATCTGGATGTGAATCCCTTCATGATAAGGTGGGCAAGGTAGAAAGTCTTTCTAACCACTTTGGCAACGTGGGTGTCAAATGAGAGGTCACTATCGACTTGGGTCCCCAGGTCTCTGATTACTTTTTCCGTACTCAGTGGGTTACTGTCTATGTGATAATTTATGGGTACTTTGTTTTTCCCAAAGGGGATGACTATACATTTTTTGGCATTTAGTTTAAGGCCATGACTCCGGCACCAGTTGTCCGTTTCAGTGAGGCCTTTCTGTAGGATGTATGTGTCAGCTGGTGTATCAACTATGGCGCCTAGTTTGCAGTCATCTGTGAACTTTGTCAGCCACAACCCTCCCATGTTTGCTTTCACATCTGAGAAATAAATGCCGAACAAGAGGGGTCCCAGGACAGAGCCCTGTGGGACATCACTTGTGACTGGCTTTGAGTCTGACATGGCTCCAGCGATTTTGACTTTATGGGTTCTATCCTTTAGCCAGTTTGCAACCCATCATCGTGTTTCATATGGATTTACATTTAAGCTGTTGAGCTTGTCTATGATGCCAGAGTGGGGTATTGTGTCGAAAGCTTTAGCCAAGTCCAGGTAGGCTGTATGGACTGCTTTGCCCTCGTCAATGGCTCTAGTGACTGTTTCGAAAAGTCAACCAGATTCAAAAGGCAGGATCTGCCCTTTACAAAGCCGAACTGGGTGGGATTAAGTGTCTGTAAGTCCCCAATGTCTCTGTTTTTGAGTTCCATAATGATTCTTTCCATAGCTTTGCAGACCAGGCTGGTTAAGCTTATGGGGCGGTAGTTACCAGGGTCTGTAGAGGTGCCTCCTTTGTGGAGTGGGACTACTGTTGCTGTACGCCAGTGTTCAGATACATATCCTGTAGTAAGGCTAAGGTTAAATAGCATTTTTATGTGCGGGTTTAGCTCCTCTTGGAGTTCACGTAGCACGCAACCCGGGATACCATCAGGTCCCATTGATGCTGTGTTTTTAGCTTTGCTGAGGGTGGTTCTCACCTGGGCATCTGAGATGACAGGGAGGTTACATTCAGCTGGGATAAGTATTTCTTCTTTTGGGGTGAGGGAGGGGAGAAATTTGCACTGAACCTGTCTGCCAGAATGTTGGCAATATCTGTAGGTTCCGTGTATTTTTTGTCATTGTGAACTAACTCTGAACATATCTGAGGGTTTCTGCCCAGGTTTCTAACATAGCAGAAGAAGGCCTTGTGGTTTTCTTTAGTGTCCATAGCGATTTTTCTCTCAAAGTTTGCCTTGGATGTTTTTATGAGAGAACGTAGCTTTCTACTAGTGCTGATAGGAGATGCCTTCTCTTTATGGGATTTTGCTCTGTCGTGTAGTAGCTTCCTTCTTTTGTTATGCAATTTGTTTATGGCTGGGGTCCACCAGACAGGACGCCTGCCCTTGGTGGAGAGGGTCTTGGTTTTTTTTGGGATTGCATGATCCATGCATTCTTGGAGATATCCGTAGAAAGCATTTGTGAAGGATTCTGCATTGTGGGATGTGGTTTCCACTGGCCCAGTGGGCTTAAAGGATACCATCTCAGTTTTAAGAAGTGTAAAGTCAGCTTTTGAGAAGTTTTTCACTGTAGTCTTTTGTGTTGGGGGTGGAGGTGGGATATGCATATCCAGGATGATTAGTTTGTGGTCAGATCTCACTAGTGAGGGGTATACTTCCAGTGTGGAGCACTTTGTCCCCAGGTTTGTGATGATCAGGTCTAGTATATTATCTCCCCTTGTGGGAGAGGTGACTAGCTGTTCCATTACATTTGAATTTATGAATTCCAGGAACCTTTGGGCTAGGGTGCTTGGGCTAGAATAATGCACCCAGTCTATGTTAGGGTAGTTGAAGTCTCCCAATATGATGGTGTTTGGTGAGACATTCATATCCTCCAATGTCTTCAGGAAGGCTGAATGGGGTTCCTGAGATTGGGAGGGTGGTCTGTAAAATGCTACCAGTTGTATAGCAGTTTTGCCTACGGTTAGTTGCACCTGGATGGTCTCTGATGCTTCATGTGTTGCCACTAACCTGGAGGTGTGGGTGTCCTTGATGAATATGGACACTCCCCCTCCCTTTTTGGTTTGGCCCGAGTTTTGGGGCTGAAAAGCATGATACGAGGTATAGCCTGGTAGCGCTGGGGTGCTCTCAGGAGCCTTGAACCAGGTTTCAGTTACTGCACAGACATCGATGTTCTCCATACTGAGGAGTGCTTCAAGAGCCTGCATCTTGAGATTTAGACTTCTGGCGTTGAGCAGCATTACCCTTAACTTTTTCCATTTTTGTTTTCTAAGGAGGTGGGTTCGTCTTTTGAGCCTTGCCTAAAAAGGCACTATGGGGGTGGCAAGAGCCTTATCCAATATCCGGAAGCCCAGTGGTGACAGATGCAAGCCATCCCTTGCGAAGCAGCGTGGCTTGTCCAGCATGTCATCCCAAGCAGACAGACATTGGATTCCCCCTAGAATGACACCAGTATTTGAGCCAATTATTAAAGCTGATCATCTTGTCTTTGTATTGTGGCATCATTCTTGGTGAGGGCAAGATGCTGCTCAGGGTCAGGGTCATACCAGCCTGGGCTACATAATCAGAGAGCTCCTCTATGTCTCTTTTCATGTAGTCCAGGGAGGTACGTCTCAGGTCATTTGCGCCGGCATGGACACAGACAATATTCTAGGAAATTGGAAAAATGCAACAGAAATGAGAAATCAGAAGTTTCCAGATAGTGTGCATACATTCTTAGTTTCTTAGAGTTAAGGGTATAATATTATTTTTTCTTTTTAACATGATAACCAGTTTAGACTACTTGGTACAAATGTACTGCTAAGAGGCAGCTGGAAATAATGCCTTGTTAAATGATTTATTTTATTTGTTTTGTTTATATTTTCCCACACAGTTTACAAAAGGATATTCAGGACTCAAACCTAATACACAACTCACTATCATTTCACAGACTAAACCCTCTCTGCTAAGTAACCAAACATGCTTATATGAGGATCCTGATGGTGACTGGTTATATTATTTGTAAGACTGTAGTGCTTCAGGAAAAAATAAAGATATTTATACTGTGGCCAAAAAGTTTTTGTGTTTGTCACTCTCTGCCCTTCCAGGGTTGCTACACTCAATTACATGACCTTTGTAAACAATGTTAGGATGGATTGCATGGTCAACAATATATATTTTCTCACAGTAAAATATACAATCAGTATGAATATGTCTGAATGAGGCATATGAAAAATACTGCTAGCTTGTAAAATATTGAGGTAATGCTAGCTAAAAAGTACTTCCTTACACATTTGGATTCATTGCTTTGTTTATTAATTTAATACTATATTTTTTTTGCGTCTGTATCATAACATTGACAGTTTAGGTTGTCAAATTCAAACTCATTGACACCTAAGCGTCGAAGCCTAAAAACAGCGAATGGCCAAATCATCGAATTCTTTCCTATGGAAAGAATTCACTTGGCCATAGGCAAACAAAATAGACAGACACACCCAAACATACTGGGGGGCTGCAATCCCAACATCCCCCCAACTAAATATACCAACTCCGAAACCACCCTACATTGGGGAAAGGGCAAATTCCCCAGAACGGCCACGCAAATCCTTTCCCAAGGAAAGAATTCGATGATGTGGCCGTTCGCTATTTTAAGCGTTCGCCGCTTAGGTGTCGATGAATACTCATTCGACAACCTAAGCTGTCGACAAATCAATAGGGAACTATTTTTTTCACATTAGAGCCACTATTTAACAAACATGCAGTAAAAATGTTTTCCCATTTGAAATACTGCAGCTGACAGTAAAGTCTTTCTCTTTTTCTCAAGTAATGCCAAAATCAACTAATGTAAGTCAGAATATACTAATATCTTGCCACTCACTATATCATGGCGAAGTAACTTGTGGGCATGTTATCTTTATTTCCTTATAGGATAAACTCATGAAATTTCCCAGGTTATGATTGAAACAATGGCAGGAAATGTTTGTATACATATGTTTTAAGCAAGTGTTTTTTTTTCAGTTTATATAGAAGAAAAAAAAAACTGTGAGAAAATTACAGAATGTGTCCAAACATCGAATTCCTCTTTAAAATTTAAAAATGTACAACATAACATCATTTTTTGACAGTTTTGGTACACTAGGCATAACTGTCTCTTTTCAGCGGTCACCAAGGAGTTTTGGTCTGTTTAAAAGACTTGCTTGTGGATAATATAGTCAGAATATGAGCTATTCATATCTACAGCGGTAGCATTGTTGCCTTACAGCAAGAGGTTCTCCTGTTCGATTCTTGACTGGAGTGCCTTCTGTGTGGAGTCTCCATGTCCTCCCCATGGTCAAGTGTCCTCCAAAAGACATGCGTGAATGGGCGTGCCTTCACTGAAGGTTGGGCGTTGGGCTGGCAACTCGGCACCATCAAAATCTACCGCCAATCATTAGCGGACCAGATTTCTGCTGTGGTGGCCCCTAACGGGGAAAAGCCAAAAAGACAAGCATGAGCTAGTCATATCTAAAATCTTTAGGTTTCTTAATTATCAGATTGTAGTGTTAAATGAGGTTTGGCAACAAACCAAGTTGCCCCAGGGCATCTTCAAGAGGAGTTAGATTGATATATTAGTGGGAGTTAAGTGGGTTGGGGAGATGAAAGGGTTAAATGGAGGGAAGGATGATTGGGAGGAAATGAGGTAAGGGTGGGGGGGGGTTTAAGGGGTTTAGACAAGTGCAGTTGGGTAAGTAATCACATTTTGGTGTGAACTTGCTACCCACCCTCCCTTTTTTGTTGGTGGGTTGGTGGGGATTGTGGTTATTTTATCAGTCGGGATAGGTGGAGAAGAGGGTCAGGCTTGCCCTCTTCTGTTCCCCCTTTGGTGTCTGGATGTTCATTTTAAGGATTTGGGGAAAGGAAATGAGCAACCGGAGGAAGTTTGCTAAATGGATAAGCAAGTGGAGGTAAGGACACTGCTTATATGGTTGGAAGGTAATTCAATAAATGGGGTATGAAGTAAGTCTTGGACACTGCTTCATAAGTAAAGTAAGCGAGCAAAAGTATGGACGCTGTTTACTGGACAGGATGAGTAGGTACGCCGTCCTGATTAACAATACAAGGATCTTTATGCTATTTTTAGAATCAACTATACTATGTCCAGTTGTAATTAATAAATTTTGGTGATCAAAGCTACGTTATGGAAGTTTTAATAAATGTCATTTAGTGTGATGCGTTTATTGGGGACCTGCACAACTCAAGATTTGCAGATTTACTTATCGACACATTGTAGACTTAACCGTCTTTGCTACTGTGCCTACAAATGGGATCTCATGCACACATACAACAAGATTCTACAAATAAATTCATTATTTGTGATAGGGAAACTACTTAGTTCTTTATAGAAATTAACTACATAATGGATTTCAAAAAATTTAGGAAAGCAAAAATCCATATCTACAATAAGAAATGAAAGAGAGTAGCATGAACAGTGCTTCCCAAATGTTTGGGGTATAATAAAAAATATTCCATACCAAGTATCTTTATCCTCAGATAGTTTGTAATATCTGTTAAATGCGTATATTGGCACATATAACTGGTAACATTTTTTTGTCTGTCAAAGGGTTACATTTTTGAACACACATAGGTGTGAAAATTCATTCTGTGCATTAGAAGTCATTACAGAAGAAATGCATCTTTTCCCAAGGTGAGGCAACTTCAGAGATTATTATTTCAAGCGAGGGCATGCATGGTGTAGTGACCCCATCACAGGGAGGAGCGGATGAGATGCCGCTTTTGAATTAGATTACAAACTTCTTATATCTGATCCCACATTTTTAAAAGAAGAAACATAAATGGAACGTATTCCAATAGTCTTTGTATATCCTTGCAATTTGCAGGCTTTTAATGATTCAGAATACAAAGCAAAGGACTGAATTTCAACTGTATTTAGTTATTCTGAGGTCTAAAATTTTTCAAAGGCATCCCAACACATTATTGTAAGAGATGTCCTTGAGCAATTTCTTTTAAATGTCTGTACTCAAATATTGTAGGTGCTGTGTTCTTTTCAGATTAATTGCTTAATTACAATAAATGGATTATTTACAAAAACATCAATATATGGTTTTGTGCACAGTGCAAAAATAATGTTTGATAAAAAACAAATATGCCACCAGTTTTTACAATTCTGTAAAGTAGATGTGTGTGTACTGCTTCTGCTGTTCTTCTGGAATATGTTTTATATTAATCCACACCAAAGGAAATTATTACATCCAACCACTGGGACCAAAAGAAAAGCTTTGCAACTAGTTTCTTCAGCAGAATTTTCACTCTTATGTCAGTTTTCACCTTTCATTTTTTTGTTTGAGCATGATTTTTGTAAGTCATTACTTGAAGTCATTTGATGTTACTGTCTCAAAATCTCTCCATTTAATTCATACATGATTATGAGGAATTAGTGCAATTTCATGTACATAAAAATGGCAGCAAAATGAAAACTTCAGAAAGTTAACTCACTGTCTCACAAAGCATAGCATCAGCCCATCGTATAGCAAAGAAAAAGACGTGTTTTCTTTCCTCGTGCATCTGTAATATGCTGTTTTGAATCTTTGCTGCTGCCTTCATTTCTTTTGTTTGCCATATGACACAATACAGATTCATGTCTTACAAGCAATCACAGAAACATGTAAATAATGTCTCACAGAATAATAAACCCCTAAGACACAGAAGGACATTCCCATATGCCCTCACAGAAAGATAACAAATTGTGTGACATTCTATGAGAAATTTCCATGTATCTGGCAGTTGCTACTCACAAACAGTTTTTTTTTCTTAAATAAATATTCCCATTACTTCTTATTTTAGTCCATTTGCATAATTTGCTCTTGCTTTAAGCAGTATGGAAAAAAAAGTTATAGAATTAGTTGAAAGCAAAGAAATACCCCCGGATTCACTAATCTTCCATGCAGGACTAGCTTAGTCCTGCACGGAAGTGCCCGTTTAGGAGCAGGACGGTAGTGCGCCATGCATATTAATGAAGGCGCACTGCCCGAGCTCCCAGGCTTACACAGAGCATGTATGAGTGCAGGAGGCATGTCTGAGAGCAGAGCTCTCAGAATAAACATGCCCTCTGCAATGTAGAAAAGCAGAAAGTGTTAAGAGATGAGCAAGATCACTCATAGGTGTCAGCATATCCCCACCAACAGTTCCCCATGTGTACAACAGTACTGAAAATGTAAATAAAGAAACCCTTTTATTTTTTTTTTAAAAACACCGATTAAAGCTAACTGTAGATGTGTGGGTGTACCCATCTCTTAGCTACAGTTAAAGCAGCTTAAAAGGCTGAAGAGGATAACAAGGAAGATATACACAAATGACACAGCACAGCTGTAGTGTAGTGGGCAGCGCATCTACATACCAAGCAGGCATTCCTGGTTCAAGTCCTACTGCAGCATATTCTGTTTTCTATGTGAAATCTGTATATGAACATTTTTTTGCTGTATAACCTACTAAATAATATTTAAATGTGAACTGGAGTACTGCATTAAATGCACATGTGAAGTGTCAGTCTCATAATGAATAAGGCACTAGCAAGCAGGTTTAAGCACAAATAAGCAGTAGTAAGCATATATAAGCACTAGTAAGCATGTTTAAGTGCTTTTGCGTGTGGGTAAGCATTGCCTACACAGATTAAGCAAAGTGGAAGCTAACTGAGTGTAAGACACTGCAACCGGAGGTTAGCATTGCTTAGCTCCATGCAAACCCACGCACACCCGCTTACAACTGCTTTAAAGTGCCTTAATCACTCTGTACCCAATGGCCCGTGTTCTGTCCAGCAACAAAACAAACAGCTTTTATAAGGCTAAAACTCAGGACCCTGTATACGACAGTCACAGTAGTTAACCATTACACCATCATAGCACTACATATGAGTGAGGTTTCAGCAAACAAATCCTCACCATAGGAAAATCAAACCGAACATGTGAACTGAATCTATGTGCAGTGTGATGTTGTATAACCTGCTACATAACATAGATATGTGAACTGGAGTACTGCAGTAAGGCCAGAAGTGAAGCGTTATTGTAATAAAGTGTTGAAGTCCCCAGGACCCCATACAGTGTATGTACACATGAATCACAGATACCAGACAAAGATATAGTATGTAACAAATTATAAATCAAAGTCAAAAGGACAATATAATGCTAAATACATATTAAGCAATGCTAAGCATTGCACAGGTTGACTTACGTGGTGCAAGCAATGTGTAGGCCGGCTAATTCAATCTGCCCCGTGGTATGCCCCTTTAAGCAATTCCAACATTACGTAAGCAGGTGTGCCCCTAGCTTAGCCTTTTCAAAACTGTCCAGTCACGGGAAAGTTTGGGAAATTGGGTGTATTAAAACCCCACAGGCGCCAATAATCCTCATAACTGGTTGCAGCTCCTTACTGTAGGCAGAATGGCTGAAGTAGGTGAAGGCACTCAATTCAGAGCGCAGCACTGGGGCATTAATGAGTCAAAATACATGGTGTGGCTCCTGGTCAAACACCATGAACAGAGACTCCTACTGGGCCATTACCAGGACACCCAGTATAAAGCGGAGGCCTGGGATAGTATCACCCATGACATTACTAGTGCCACAGGTATCCCCCGGACTGGTGAGCAGGTCAGGCATCACCATACTGACCTGAAGAGGCATAGGGGGAATCTACTGGAACAGTGAAAACAGGAGTGCAGGAAGATGGCTGATGCCCCAGTACTAAGTACCCATTCCACTAAGTATATAATAATTGCCTAGCTTGTGTATACTATAGACAGGTATGGCTAAATGTCACTGCATTATTCTGACAGCTGCAGATGAGCAGGCTGTGAACCAGCAAGCCCATCCCACTAGGCTGCAAAGGCTGTGTTGCGAGGCAGGTTAGTAATAATCTTGCATGAACTGTCATATCCTGGGAATAAAGGTATAACCCCTGGAGTGCTTGTGTATACTCAGATTTAATATGTTGCAGTGTTGCATGCTATAAATAGTACTGTAGTATTAAGCAGTGTTACCCACACTGTGGTACGCAGATAAAATGTGTAGGAAGTTCTGTATAACAAGAGGTTAGTCATACTGTAAAACTGAGGGAGACTTAGAGAGAAAACATTTGAAAGCTTTACACCAATTCTCTCATTGCACAGTGTACTGTGATGTTAATTGTAATAGTTTTACCACACACAGCAGGGTATATCAGTTGTTAATTGAAGTCTCTCTCTTGCCCCCATCATATGTGCAACAATAACCCAATTATACACCTCAATGGGTATGCTCACTCTCCAAACTTATGTTGGGACATATGTCCTATTGGTTCATAAATATCCACATTTGGTTCTATGCATGTGCCATGTTAAAATACACCCATACTGGTGGCCTGTTGCCATCAATAAAACCTGCATGCTATTGTAATGTCCACTGCTGTTCCATATATGCATGTGTTCTGCTATGCAACTGGTTTAAATTTGGTGTCTTGAATTAATGGGTATACCTATGCATGCTGTTATAACTAATCCTGAATGCTGTTGACTATTACTAACCCATATTTGTCTGTAAACTGCAACGCCATAGCTTGTATGGGAAGGCTGGTCCCAGCGGACCCACCTGTCCCATCTCAGCTAGCCATGGCACCGGGCACCAGCATGTCTGGGGCCCAGCCTAGGATCTTCTCCTCCATAGGCCCTGCACCACTTTCGGGTGGAATCACCACAGGGGATGGGGCTTGGCACCCCCCTGGGAGTGAAGGCAGAGAGAAACCAGTCACCCATCATCAGGTCCAGGCCGTGGTGTGTACGGAGATTGATAGGGCATTTTGAGACCAGCTACGCCAGCTTGAGGGCCAAGTGGCACAATTAGAGGGTGAGCCTGCCCATCCTACCCAGCCCCCAGCATGGCCACCTTTGTGGCCATGAAGGTGCAGTGGTGACTGCCCATGGGTGGGGACCTCAGTCCCACTGTTTCCATTTGGGGGCTCATGGACTTGCAACCTCCCTGTCCAAGGTGTTTACCCCCCACATGTGTCATATACCACCCTGTATGCGTCTTGTTTGTCTTGTCTGTTAACCTACCCAACCTACCTCCCCAAATATACCTACTACCCCTCCCCAACATCCCACTCTCACCTGAAAAAAAAAAGGGCAATCTGTTCCCACAAAAAATCTCGCCCCATACATAGCTGTCCATTTCGCACATGTGTCCACTGGACACATGTAATCTGGTCTACTTGGCATCAAATTGAATTTATGTTGTCCTCACCCCTCTCCCAGGAGTTTGAGTATCCAAATCTACATGTACCTGCGATTATAGCCGGCTCGACATGCAGGTCAGAGCACAGCATAGCAGACACCTGTGAGAAAATGCATACCCACATCCAATGTCAACGCAGCCATAGTCACATATGATACACAAGCTTAACACTGGAACAGCATGTAACATCAGATAGAACAGGACAGAGAACAATGGCATCTACCACAGTCTGTACAGAGCCCATGGTTCACAAGTACAATACACATACAGTTGTCAATCATCCTATCTCAGGGATCTGCAACCTGTGGATCTGGAGCCACATGTGTCTCTTCAACCCTGTTGTAGTGGCTCACCCCTGAGGATTAATGGACACTCTACCACACAACACACACACACACACACACACACACACACACACACACACACACACACACACACACACACACACACACAGATCAAGCAATCCCAACACAGGAACACAATTATGGACATATGTTAGGTATTGTTCTTATACACTTAGTTATATTATATTTAGTATAACTATATATGAAACAATATATGCTCTGCTATCTTCATTGCAGGAGTCAGATAGCTGTTGTGCCTCCCGATGAAATTAGTTTGGTGGCTGAGGGGTCAGGAATGGCTCTTTGGATAGTGAAGGCTGCAGACCCCTGCCCTACATACACAGACCACAGTACTGTACACACAAACACAGACTGTCCAAGTAATGTCCTCAGAAACAGCCCCTACTACACACAACATGTCCAGCAGTCTGTTATCCTACTGGCTTGTTATCAGTATGATGTCAATAACTAATGGTGTACAGACCATATGCACCATATATATGTGGGCTTCATTTGAACAACACATGTGTGTGCACCTCTGCAGTCTAGAGGTCAGTGTATCTAACAGTGTGTTATGCCCCTGTAAGTCAGTGTATGGGGGGTATGCACTATAAGTATCCCAGGGTGTTACAACATGTGAGGACTACCAGTAGTTAGCTGCCTTAAGGTATGCGGATGTACATTACCATGGATTTCACCTTGTGAACATTGCTGGCCTACTGCTTACTGCCATTAGTGTGACTGTGATGATTTTGGTAATGCATTGTTATGTGGCAGATACACCCATAGTGTCAGCCTAAGTCTTTACCCCCTAGAGACTGCATGCAGAGTGTATTTAGAGGCTGCTGGGCTATACATCTGCATTACATACTGCTGATTGCTTGTTATGCTGTGCCCAAGTCTGTCTTTCCTGTTGTACTCCTTCAAGTCCTTGGCATGGACCACAACAGATGTGATGTTTTCGGATTACTGTAATAAATGATCTGTTTGAGTGTTGCATTACTCTGTTTGTATGTATGTCAAAGCATAATCAGCTCTATGACATGGCATATGCAACTGTAATAGTACACAACTGAACCTTTCCTATATATACAAACCTGTGTATCGTGTTACATCCTTTCACTTTTCTGTGGGTATATGTGTCAGGCAACAATTGTCTGTGGTATGGGTGACTCATAGACTGTCCATCAGATGAGGTTGCAACTGTAGCGATGCTGGCTGTTCAGTATGGTGTGCACCCTCTGATTATGTATCTTCCTAGACATACCTCTGTGTGTGTGTATGTTTAGTTACATATATATCTATATATGTGTGTGTATATGTGTGTATATGTGTGTATATATATATATATATATATATATATATAAGTACATGCATACATGTGTTTGTGTATATGTATCATAGGACTGTTTATTGCTTACACATTGTACATTCACTATGGTAGCCAGAATGTACTGCATGATATGTTATCAATACCAGCCTGACATAATACAGGTGGGATGGCTTACTGTTAACATCTTGTGGCCATGTAGTGCCATGTCCTGTTATGGCATTTGCAACAGTTGGTAATGTATTGCAAGACAGACCTGTTTTTCTGGTTGGGGGGATATCAATACGTGTAAGACATATGTTG